>NC_087225.1:12670732-12971901 GCF_034640455.1 Diachasmimorpha longicaudata
ACCCGAAGAAATAATTCCCCTCGTCCTGAAGGGTCACCATTACAAGGCGTTCCACAGATCCATCGGGGATATGATTCTCCTGAATAGCCTTGGGCTATCGTGAGCGGATCCGGCCGTCTCTTCCCCTTCTACATCAACTACTCAACGACCACTGGCTCGTGGTTCCCCCGGGGCATGAGCGTTTGACAACGCAGGAACAATTCCATTGAATCGAATCTCAAATCTCCAAAAAAAATGGAAAAAAGATACTGAGCTCTCTGCCGACACGAGAGCGATGTCAACCGCTTCATTAATATGTTATCCAACCTTTTCCAACGAGAATCCAGTGGATATTTCAATCTGTTGCACTTCACGAACTTTGCTGAAGGTGTATGAATAATTCATCTTTTTTTTCAAACATTCCGGGTGAAATTTTCATCCAGCGAGAGAACTTTGTTGGATACCAATATTTTGTCATCACAATCTTAAGAAGAACATTGATCTTCCATCAAGTGAACATATGTTCTTCATAATAAAATTGGTGGTTCGTATCTGAAGAGTTTGAAAAGATAACGAATTTGAAAAATTTCAGTACAGAACAGTAATGAGTTGACTTAAAATTTTCTCTGTCCCTGAAGGAGGTGAAGGAGTACCATATTTCGATACTAGACCATCTATCGAACAGTATATTTCAAGACTCAATGAAAAATTTAGAAAAGTTATTGAGTAGGAACATCAATCCATCAATCAATTACTTCGGGAGACGAATTGAAAAATTATTCATGTGAGCACTTCTGTCGCTACGGACCATTATACCTCAGAACATTGTTAACGTTGTCGAATAAAAAGAAACTCTTGAATCTCGCTGTAGGGAACACTCTTCAATCGTCGTCAACAGTATCAGCTCTCAATTTATAAGATAATTATTCCATAACGAATTCACTATCGTTTTGAAACCTCTCCAAACCTTCGTGTTCCATACCTTCACCAAAACGCCTTCAAGATCCGAAACCCCTCCGGAGAAATGTTTCACTAACGAAAATACAGTCAAGAAACAAAGGGCCCTGATTAGTTCTGCAGTTGTAAGACAATACCGATGCCATGAAAACCAAGAACAAAGGCAGACCGTATGCGCAGGGTTAACTAGCAACCTATGAAGCGTCGCTCAAGCTTTTCCGCAGGCTGCACTCACATGTTTACTCTTCCGTTCTAACATGTTCTTTACAGTTTCATAAACGTCTCTCCAATCATAAAATGTACATTCAAAGACTCGAATAATTTCGTAGTAAATCGGTACCTAAGACCGGACAATTACAGTTGAAATTTACATCAATCGCTTGAGGATTGGATTTTTGTGAAAAATTATCGAAAGTATCAGTCACGTCTAATTAACATCAAGTAGAGTTTGATGGAAAATATATTGAACACGTGTCCTGTTGAGCCTTCAAAACATTCCCACATGCAAATCGATTCCTAAAATTCCTTTCTCCTCTTCGGAGAAATGTAACAACTTCCCTATGGGAAAGCTAATTGTTCGGAATGCACACTGGTATAATTTTTCATGTTTAGTGATGATCAGCGACGATATCTTTTGAGGTTACGAGTGTTATCGCAAACAGCAAGAACTGTGTATAGTCGAAAAAGTCTCGTATACAAACTTCGTAGCTCCCCAGACCTTTCTTCAGCGCTAGGCTTGCTACTGCAATTTCCCAACCCATCGCCGATAACACGAAACTCACGATAACATTCGCTGGGTTAGTCACTGGTACCCCCTTTCTTCTCCCTCAACCACACTCTCAACCTATATTACATAGTCGTTCCATTCTTCTTGGCCCGGCAACAACGATTTCTATCTTCAACTCGAGAAGTTCTATGAACAATTCTGATGGTTACAAATGCGTGCAATGAACTTTTTACATTGGATGGACTCACTTGACTAAGTTGTGTCTGAATTGCAGAGAGTCTCAAATTAAAATCAGAAAGGTTTCAGTGGTGAGTCAATCGGTGAGTTCAAGTTAGCAGATACATAAATATAAATGATTAAACGTTCCATGATTTGTTATAATTTTCTTCTCTCGGTCATGTCAAATGAAAGGTGTGAATTATTGGACTGGAAGCCTCCAAAATCGTCTCACGAATTACTCCTAAAATATTTAACTTGAGTTGTGGGACACCCTGTATAATACCACCCAATTATGCATTCTATGTTGTTGGACATAAATCACCCGATTTTATCAGGAATTCCATGAAGCTTTTATGAAGTGAATGCACCAAGCACTAGCCATCATGTGATCATGATGGTGGAGCAAGAATTATGATGAAAAGTTTATAATTTCTAGCTTTTCGGCAGTACGAGGATTCTGTGTGTGCGGTTTGGGATTGTGGTGTTGTGAGATAACTAGGAGATGTAGAGCTTTCCAGACCCGTATAAATCGTTTGCCAGTGCTTGTCACTAACGACTGGTGTTGGATGATAAGATGTACTCCGGAATGTCGGTTGCTTTGGAGAGACTGGCGTCAAAGGGATTCACACGTTGGAATGCTTGGAGTTTCTCGATTGTGCTTATTGTTATAGTTGCCGTACTCCAGCGGTAAAAGAACAAAGCATTGTTTATTTGGAGGGAGTATTGTTTGCCGCTCTCAGAAGTTGGTGGAAAAATGAAGGGTCTTTGAAGATTGCAGCGAATAACTCCGAAAGACAGATGCTCAGCCAACAATTTTCATCAAGAATGCTCAATTTTCGCGATTAATTTCAGTCATATTTTCTGCACCTTCAGGGACATCACACGTTGCACCTCCATTCGATCACGTTTCAAACAAAAATTTGGTAGAAATCGATCAGTACTCAATTCAAGTATTTTCTCTGCTCGGTTCAATGTCCAAAAAAATCATTAAAATTTATGTAATTTCATTTTTCATTTGTCGGAGGACCCACTGCATACGATCTCTACGACTTCCCCGGCTCCGTATTCTGCTTCATAATTAATTGAATTCGTTAACTACAAGCAATTTGAAACCCACCAAAACATTAATTCCAAATCGTAGTATTTCCATATTATTGCGGGTACCGGCTGTTTTTTTGAAAAACAGAGCTTTCCTCATATGGAAAAATGAAAAATAATGGGAGTCCCGATTATGCTTCATCGTGCATAAACATGGCAACACAGCTCCCTATGGAACCTCAAGTTATTTGCGTTAATATATTTCAAGTTTGGCAGTCAGCCAGTGCGATCGCAGCTGATATGACTCGCCATACAATTTCGAAAGTCAGTCATCCACGGGATATTTTCCCTTTTATTTATGTAAATGGGGAAGAGCGTGAGACATTATGCATCAAAACGATGAAGTGCATGAAAAAGCTGTGACCGTTTGTTTTCCGTGCAGTTGTAACCTCTCAAACTACTCCCTCATGATTCCACACGATATCTTCGTATATGCAGAGCATTAAGTCAACCATTTCCGGGAATCCTCGAGAGATCTGCGAGTTTTATTCGACATGATAAGCTCTAAACAAATGTTTATTCGTTGCAAGTAATCCCGGTGGAGAGAACGGCCATCATAACAATGTTGTAAATGTTATATTGTAAATGGGAGAGGGAGTTGTTTGAATATGACTGAGCGGGCCAAGGGTACTTCTGACAGGAACGACCAAAAATATAATGCACTGAGGGATTTTTGGCGAGTCCAGTATTAAAAGAGGAAATTGCCAGTTGAAAATATTTTACTGTATATTTGATCGTCAACATACGCTGTTAAAAAATGTTGCCTGAATATTCTGTGGTGAATTCTGGAAATTTTAGACTAGTTTGACTTTAAAAATTTAGACTTTTGTGAGAAAACAAAATGACTATAAATTTCTATTCCAATTTTCTCCTGAAATGGACAGAAAGTTCGATAATACTGGTAAAGATATTCTTGAATTGGGAGGACCGTCGTACCAAAAACGATTTAGAAGGGAAAATATCGCTATATTTTCGATTTCATACTAAATTATAAATCCAAATAAATTAAGGAGATTTCATCCTCGTAATATCCGTCGTAATTCATAGTCAACAGTCCAATAAAATGCATTTTTCTTCTGATTTCGAAATGAGTGGCATAAAAAAATGATTCTAGGATTCCGATCAAGCGACAGTGTTTTCCACGAGAACTTCCCATAAAACTTTCATTTGCGCCCAAACGCAAGATAAACTAGTAATTCACATTCCCAGCGCAAAAACTCCATAGGTACAAAGATCGAAACAGTAGATAGTTGCAAAGCCCAAGTTTTTATATCCCCTTTCCCGCGGCATCCAACTGTACCCCAATCTGCCTAGGGCGTCTCCACTGGCAACCTCTGTCCCCATTCCAATCACCGAGAATATCTATATTTTCCGAAGCCAGAGAACCGTTTGGTTTCTCTGACTACAACACACATAGGAAAACCGAAGAGTAACCAATATGTCGATTCACTGTGGCACCAGTTCACATTGACCCTCAGGACAGTGACTTTATCTCTACATCTGAAATTCTGATCACGATTCATTGAAGCCTTCCCCCCATGGCTTTTCGCTTCTCCCAAATCCTCTGGAGTTTATTGTTACTTGCAGTTCTAGAATCGGACGAACGACTGAGGAGTGGCCCATGGGAATTTTCCAAACTTCGTTTGCAATAAGAAAAGTCTCTCCTGTGACGTTCACCAGTGCCCAAACGGTGTCCAACAGTGGCTGATCACGAGACCTGTGACAGTTATAATGGAGGTCTCTCCTGAGAAAACTTTTGGCTCAAACTCTCGAAACCACTGGTCGTTTTATTTCGTCACGTTCGATTCTGTTAGACTCCTGTGTATTGTCGAGGCTTAATGAGGAACTTTGGATCAAGGTGAAATTTTCCATTGAGACCGGTAAATCGCCCGAAGAAATCACGAACTAATGAACGTTAAAAAAGATTTCTCGTCTACGCTGTTAAAAAAAAATTCACGAATAATTGGCTTTTAATCACCAGAACAGTAGTACTGAATGCAATTTGCGAGTTCGAAAAATGATGTCAATGATTTGTGGAAGTCATTCCAATGACGAATATATCCCACGTGAGAAATACTGTAGAGATATGAAATTTTCAGATTTGTTGTTCGGTAATTCAGAGATAATTTTCGAAGAGTGTAGCGAGTGATGATAAGACTTCTTTTCAGTGCTAATGGCACTTCCACTGAGAAAACTTTTGGCTGGAACTTTTAAATACTGTTGTTCTTTACATCTGTCCCCTCTAATTCGGTTAGATTCCTATGTACCCTCTGACTGTAATGAGGAACTTCGAAACCAGGTGTCGACCTTTCAACAGCAATGTGGAAAGTTAACAGATGAAAGACTTGTGAAAGTAGAGTTATGATGATGAGATGAGACGGTTAATTTGGGAGATGATTTAACAGCTTCGTGGAGGGTTAATTGCTGTCTGAATATTAAACGTCATATTAGACTGCCAATACGAGGAGAGTTCGAATACACAGGCTTTATAAATGTATCGTCATCTGTATTTCTAAAAGCAAGGAATGCTTGTGCAATCCATGGAAATTTTTCAAACCCGGTTGACAATAGGACGAGTCTCTTTTGTCGAGTCCATCCCTCCGTGTCTCATATTCGATGATCATGAGATCGTTGACTGCTTTGGTAAAACTCAGGAAGGAAATTAAATCTTCCAGTGAGATTGCCAACTCCCCTGCAAATCAATAACGAAGGAACAACAAAGGCATTTCCTTTCGTTCGATTTTTATAAGATTGGGAATTGCGATGTCTCTGAAGGCGGAGCACTGTCGTGATCAGCAGTGAAACTTCGCTTGATTTCAAGAAGTTAACCAATAACACAGCATGATGAATTCATTGTCACGTACCTTCCAGAGTCGCTCGAACGACTCCAAAATGACCCTTGGGAAATCGTCCAATATCCGTTTGCAATAAGAAGAATTACGTTCGTGAGGCTCTTCAAATTATGTCCAAGAATGGATGATGACAGTACTTGTAAAATTTCTGGAGTGTTCTTGAATTTGTAGCTGAGAAAACTCGTCCCACGAACGTGAACTTTTCTACTTCTACTTTAGATCATTTGGTAGTGAATGATCCGTCACTGAGATGTTTTATTCTTGAGACTAACGATTTCCCCGATGACATCACAAACAAGTAAACATAAGGATCACCTTCTATTTTTGGACAGTCATTACTTAAATTGATTATGGAAATCTGGGTAATGCATTGACACCGGGAATGCTGGCAGTAGCTCAACAGCTCCCGGGAAGCTTAATTGACGAAAGAACCTTGGAAATGAACCTTCGCGAATTCGTATCGAAGAGTTTGTCAATATAGGAAGCTGATGGTGCTCCGATGTGATGCAATGTATTCAGTTATGGTAAATTATTCAAGGAAAAATATTTATTTTTTCGTGCTCTCCTAGAGAAGAGAAAAAAAGCGATGGAGTACAGCTCCAACCATCGCAAAGATCAAAATACTTTCACGAGAGAAATATTGTCGGTGGCTAGTTGAAAGTAAATAGTGCTTGAAGATATCATTGACTATGGAACAGTGACTAGTGTTATGATTGTCAATACTGGTGTCATTCAAGAAACCTCATGAAACGCAAAACTATTCTTTACAAGTTGTTTTCCATTTTTCTGTTCTGCTTCCTCAGTAATCCATTGAAGCGTATCAAAGTGACACAATTTTCTCAATCCAAGCATTTTCTTACCCCAAAGATGCCCCTTGAAACAGCGAAACTTCCCGAGTAGTTGAATATTCAAAGTTTCCACCAGCAAAACTTGTCCATGAAACTGCAGTTTCTCTAGCTATATAGTTGGGTACTCTGGACAATTACGTCAGCAATTGGTGTCTGAAGAATATAAGGTGGATCTCTCAGGATAAGCTAATGACACTGTTCACCCAAATTTCGAACGCTTTGAAACAACGACGCACAGCGGTCCCGATAAAATCCACCCAGAAACTTGGCACAATACGTTGTTCAGCCAGGGGTGAAGGTAACTGACAAAACAGTTCGCTGGATCTTTTCAGGAAGATGTTGGAACAATTCGTGCTGGTGCTTTCACGAAGATTCACTGCACATTTGGGGGAATTCGAGACACTGCCGAGGGAAGGTCAAATGTCGATTTGAAGGGGGACAAAAGAGAAATTTCTTGGAGCATTTCGAGACGGTAAGTAGGACTTTCCATCTCGAAATGAGGAGACAAAATTTTTCCGTCTATTGTCACATCCTTCTATTGATTTTATTCTATCTACCAAGCAAATATATCGTGCTTTGTTCAGCAGATAATTTACATGCATTTACCAAAGAGAGATGTGATTTCAAATAATGAATATTAGTCACAAATAATTTCGTACGAATTTCAGCAGAAAATCTCTTGTGTCAATTCCTCTTTCTCCGAAAATTCATCATCGAATCAATATTCCAACATTGAAACACATTGAATTGCTGCAATTCAACTGGCTAATCACTGTAAAAATCATTTTTTACACCCCCCCCCCCCAATAACCATAAAAACTCGATCCCATTAAGCCACCACCATAAAACTTTATGAATTCTAAAACCTCCAGCAAGAACAATGCACCACGTAACTTCAATTCGGCCAAACTCACCCATTATTTCACGCCAAATTACCCCTGATTCATCAGTAGCCACCAAACTCCTCATATCTAAATAGCTTGCGAGTATCGGTTCGCTTAGTTTGCTCATACTATGGAATTGACGGGTATGAGTTTGACCAATTTAGCATCGAGCACTCAACTCCTCTAATGTCATGTAAATGGTTTATCATAGTGGTTGGGATTTGTGTTAGTTAATTCATCTCGAAAGCGTATGTTTCACATTAGCTAGCAAACTTCCCTAGCTACACTTGAATGTCAAGTTTAGCACGTTTGAATGCCACCTCTTTGTATCAGAAAGTACAGAAAGTCTTTCCTGAATGCTCGTTTATATCCATTTACGATGGCGCTAGATGAACGACTGCAAACTTTATGGGATTGTCACGTTTGACTCCATTTTTGGAACATCACCGAGTGACTTAACAGCCCGAGTTTTACGTCTCTGTCAGCGCCGCGAATCATCACCGAAAATTCCCGAAAACTTTGGCAGTTATATTCGTAGCGGTCCAACAATTTTTATGAGTTATATTATTCGAAAAGAAATTTACGAAATTTCGCAGAATCTTAACATTCGAATGTATTGGTTCGCCGTCGTAAATTCTTGAAAATTCACCATATAATTTTCATAACCAGAGATAAAACGTGCTCAACAGTTTTTACAATTGTCTTGACCTACATCACAAACCACACGTTGCTGGCAGACTCATAAAACTGTCACGGAGGGCAAGAGACCCACGTTTTCACCCTTCCCTGCAGCTCCTGCACCACTTAAAATCGCCCCTTTTCACGCTCGACCCAGCGGGCAATATAGTACAGCATCAAGTCGCCTTCCTGACTCTTGGCCCAGTGATACATGGTTTTCCTACTGGAGTGGCCGAAATCCTTGACATTAACTTTGGGATTATTTGAGACTGTGTAATAACCAAATTCCGTGTGCACGACGAGCACTGAATGGGTGATGTTCGGATGCTGCGTTTCGTTAGTGATTATTTCAGTACCTCAGCGGCATTCATCCCAGTTACTGGGAAAATTTAATTACAGTTTACAGATAGGTGGATGCTGTGTGTCTTCATTATGGTTGGAGCATTGTTGGGTAATAGTTTCATTGCGGTGTAATTGTTTCGGACGAATTAATCTAAATTTAATAATATCTGGGGGCTGTCGTGTGACCGGATTTTCCTACACTTTAAGCTGAACCAGGCTTAGTGAGGCGAATAATTCTGTAATTTTTTAATACGAACGGTTTCAAGTTCAGCAAAAATTAAAGTTTTTTTTATTGAGTCTGGACATCTCCGTTTCGGTATTAAATGTTCTTTACTTCATCGCCATGGGTTGGCTGAACATACCAGTAAACATTCTTGAGAACAAGAACTTTTTCCCGATGTAATTTCAGTGAAATCTAGTATTCTTTGTCTCTCTTTTTTATCGCTGTCACTGGAAACTCGAATCTTTTTCCACCGAGTTTATTTCTCATCCTATAAAGGCGCGAAATTAAATCCGCGCACATGCAGATCATTCAATCGTGGTGTGATGCTATTTCAGTGTTAGTTTATATCTAGATACAGATTTATCACGCATAAACCGAGTGTCTGTCATTACCCAAGAGAATTTTCACCCAGAAGCTACAGAATCCCCTCAGTAAAATTCAAATATACCTGCGAGGGTACGATATCTCCTTTGTGTTTACCCGTGAAGAAGAAAAAGAAAAAAATATTTGACAAACTGAATCTAGAACTTTCGACACAAAGGACACTAATGAAAACATTGCTCTAAAAAATTCCAGTGAAGTATCGAATAAATTGTTCAAGAGCATGTATTAAGCGCTCTCGTTGTTCCCCATTAATTCTTCTACGTTCATACAATTTTTAAAACACCAACGGAGTAATAAAACTCAAGCTTGATGTTCGACGTGCGCTCGATAAAGCGCCGCACGAGCCAAGTGGAACACTCATTCTACCCGACGTTTGCATGACTTTCAACTCTTTCATCTTTTCTGCCCTCACTGGGGTGACACGCTTTTATCCCCTCTCAGGAGCGCCCTCTGGGCTGGATGCATTTTTTCACATACTTCAATCTTATGCTGACATTTGCTACATGTGAGGAAGGAAAGGAATTAACGAGCAAAAATTTTGCTTCTTGTCGGGAGCGTTTTTCTGTTGCGCGACACTCTGGAGATGGGATAAAATGTTATGCCATAAGAAAGAGTTATCGGCTGAATCTTTCTCACATTAATAAAGAAGAGTTTAAGAATTTCAAGGAAAAATCGAGTATTATATAAATGGACCTCGTCTACTGTTCAATTATTTTCAATAATAAATTAATCCATCAATCAGACCAATGTCGATAAAATAATATGTCATGACAAACAAAGGGCTCGTGATAATAAAACGAAATGAAATGGATCGCAAGAATATCACATTGAAAGCCCCATTAAATAATTAAATATTAAAATCCATTATTATTTTGAGTGCGGATTGATAAAACATAGTATAAAATAAAACAAAAAGCGTAAATAATTCACGTGAGTTCCTCTGTGGGCTCGGGACTATCGATAATCTTTAGCAGATGAATATCGAGCGAGCGAAATAAAAACATCAATTCCATAAACTCTCCTTCAATTAATTTTCTGTGAAGAAACTATCCCACAACGAATTGAAAAAAAAAAATAACAACGAGTTCTCAATCAGATTCATTACAGAGAGCGCAGGTAATGAGTACCATTGAATTTCTCTCGCAATTGTTCCAACATCCCTAGGTGCTATGAATAACCATGATTACTCTCCCTGCATATCCATTCAGTGAAACTCCATTATTAATTCAAATAATGAATGAAAACATACAAAGTATAAACTCTGTGTTTATTCAGTTGAGCGTCAATAAACAACAGGAAGTGCCAGACACCATTGCCGTCGCATTCACCGAGTGTAATATTATAATGAGAAATTTGCTGAGGTTCACCAACTACGAGGCACGCAGCACACCACTTAATTAGTCGTGCAAGTGAGGTTAGGTATGTGCAGGCCAAGCACAAAACTATATCCCTATAGCCCGTGTACAGTGGGGAGACTGCGTAAATTCACCCAGCGATGTTTTGTGATTATGAATGGTGCAGGAATTAAGAGACTCCGAAGATTTTAATAAAGTGGGAATTACTCCTCCCTTTTAACGGCAAAAGCTTCACGTTTTTAACTGAAAATATTATAATTGCCAATCGCCCACAATTTTTCCAATTAAAAGTCCTCGGGGTGACAGTAAAAATCTAAATTGTTTAGTGCTGATTAATATTCAGCAAAAATTACGGAACTACAAATGACCGTATCCCAATTATCCACCGAAAATTCAGATTAGTCGTGGAACGCTCCCAAAAAATTTCATAATATATAGTTCCGTAAAATGTTCGTGAAGCACCTTTACTCGGGAATTAGGGAGAAAACGCAAATTTTATTGAATATTTCTCCCCGAGTGAGATATCACTCTGAGTTTTACGGTTGTTTCTGTTGCAACTTCTAAAAACTCGGGCGTCTCCCTTTGGCCGAATATTTTTTATTCAGGATTTTGTAGGCCTTTCATATTAAATGATGAAGAGCAACTCGAGGGCGAAAGTAGAGCAGAATATTAATTTTTGTATTATGTACAGTTCCACTTCGTGAAATGCACGAGTACTCTCTCTCGGCATTTGTGAATTTATGAAGCGTCACGCGCTTTAGGATTCCCCGGAAATACTTTTGTAATGGTTACAAAACTTACAGTGTACACTTTGTATTTCCGGAAAACTTATTCCAGGGTGTATGCTACATGCAAATGAGAGATTAAACGGAGAGGAACCCTCCACAATGGGGTAACGTATTTCTCACGAGGTGGGATAATAAATTCAAATTTCTTTGCAGTTTTGAAATTGAACTAGAGATGGAGTTTGTCGTATTTCGAGTTAATAAGGAGTTTGCAAACACTGTAATTTTTCGAATCTGGATGATCGAGAACAACAATCTTTTTTTTTTATTTTAGGAGCCATGGGAATCGAATCTTATATTTTTTAATATAAAAAATCTGCAATTTTTACTGTTCCCGGGACGATCATTTCTTGGAAAATTTCCTCGTAATTCAAATTACCATTGGAATTTCTATCAGTGTGTGGATATCACCACAAATTATTTGGGCGATTTCGATAATGTAATGGAATTAATTCATCCGTCTCATTAATCACGCATTACAATACCAAAAATGCATAATTATCGTTGTTATGAATGCTCTCTAAAGAGCGACGAGGCTTACAAAGATAATAGAAGCGATGGTGAAATTCCCCAGATCTAGATACTATTTACAATCCCATTGAATCTAGTGTGTGCTTATGAGCGGCTGCATTCTAGGCATTCCCAAATTGAAGGCCACTAGGATTATGTAGGATTAGCATGGTATTTACCCCGGGCTACTGGAAACTGGAATACACTATGGGCTCTTCTCGTGAATGAATCAGACCTACTCCACTGAATTACCCCGGTATAACATTCAACTGAAATGATTTAACGTCGAAGCTTCAAAATCACTTGTGCATCATCAAAAAATAAAAACGAATTAATGGAATAACTACGTGAAACGTAAAATATTCCCTTCAATTTCAGAATACCAACGCAATCTCTCTCGCTCGGTTTTTCTATTTAATTTAATTTTTTTTCGTCTGCGCATTCACCTACACTTCTCTTTACATTTTCCACTGACATTCGACGAAGAATTTCTCATGCTCCCAACGGTAATTTTTCACATCTAGCGGCGACACTCCACCAGCCCTCACTTTACTTTGCGTCGACATTCAATTTACAGAACAATTGCCTTGAGATTTTTCTTCAGCTGTCGGAGGGGGGAAGCCTACGAGGTTTTTTCTACCCCTTCGCGCTAGGGTTTTTATTCCATCGGGGCTTCAACCACCATGGCGTTGAATATTCTCGGTGATAATTCGCCATGCAAATAACAAAGATTTACATTTCACTTGATTTGCACAATAATGGCGGGGACACCCTCAAGATACCTTGTCATCTGCGGGGATTTTTTTTCACGCGATGGAGGAGACGAACTGAATAGGGCGGTACACGAGGCGAGACGAGATTTTTCGATGTCTCGTCTCAGTCTTGAGATATACAAAAAGTATCGAGGGGCTGGTCGCAGACGAATTGGGTGACACAGCGATAATAAAATGTGATTGATTGCCCTGATCACATGGGGGCCAATAATTCGTTTTCGGGTGTTTTTTTACATTGACGATTATTTTTAAAATAACAATTGCAAATATTCACAATGGCCTCTGTACCTGATGCGGTTCGGGGGCTGAAATCCAACTTTTTCGGTTTCTAATTTGATAACATTTTTTGGACGATAATTTTAACGAGCGCAGTCTTAAGTGGAATTATTTACAGTCGAGAAAATTATTAGTCTCGGAAGGTACCTCCTAGTGACATTAATTCTGCCTAATTGCTGGTACATCCGATATGTCAACATCTGATGCTGAGCTTCGATTCTAGACCTCTCATGAGACACCTGGATTATTAGTCCCACCTGACTGGGATCATACCGTGTTCTGGTATTTACGTAATTATTGGACTAGACTGGTGGTCCCTTGTTGCTACGATGTAACACCCCCGCTTGTGAGATTGAGGGCATGCATTATCATTAGATCACTTTAGTGTTGACGCTCTTGGTAAAATTGCTTTGGCATGGCATTAATTGAGGTCAAATTACGCACTAGAGGCATTGATCACCGATATGCAGGGAGATAGTTCGATGAGATGATTACCTGTGTTTCTCAATGACGATCATTTTTTTTCGTATTACCAACAATTTTCGGTGAAAATAACAGATCAACCCCTTCTTTGAGTGTTTCAAGAGGCGATTAAAAAAAAATTCTCAATCATTGCTCAATTCCAAATGTTTCTACATTTCCGTTTTTTTAAATTTGTTCTTTCTTTCATCTTTACACAAAAAAATAGAAAAAAAAATCCTGTAGCATGTGCTGCAATATTTTTTATACATAATTATGAGACAGAAAATGACGCAGAATGAAGAGAGATTGATTGATTCATTTGTATTCTAACCCAATGCCCTTATTCGCTAAATAGCATAAAGTTATGCAATTTGGTGAGAAATAATAGCTGCAATTCCATTCAACCCTCCATCCAAGTATTGACCATCCCACCCCCGCAAGATATACAGTGCGATGAATGGTTGATCGGTTCTGATTTCGTATTCAACATCAGTTAACAGTTATAATCCTACATTTCAGTATTCCCTAATGGACACCACTGGCTGAACTTGCCATTCACTGTCATTTATCTGTATACAGTCAGTAGTACACAGCCAATTCGATCAGAAACCCAACTATTTTGATCAGAGTCGGTCGCTTGCTTAATCACTCGCCTCTGGTTCGTTTGTAGTGTACTTGGTGGAATGGTAATGGTCTTTCCGGGTGGGGGTTTTCTATTGAGGTAGTTCACCGAAAGTAATACATACGGTAGTGATCAAAGAGAGTTGGGGAGCATTCGCGGAATCATCAATGGTGACGGCACGAGTCATTTGTCGCGATGTTTTCTTTCAACGAAATTTGCATCAGTGGCGCGGTGGAAGCTCTTTCAAATGTATTTTTATCCGCGTACTTTAAGATTTTTTCCATTGATAACTTTTTCAATACTGTTAAACGCCGGAACTTCCGGTTAAGTCGATAGATATTTTTTAAAAATATCTGAGATGGATTATTGTTCTGCATTTTGGATTTATCGGGAATTCAACGGGATTTGATTTCTGTTATTGTCTCATTATTCCCAGGCCCTCAAATTAGTTCAATGAATAATTTCATAAGCCCAGATAAAACTTGTGTGAGAGCTTGTCCATTTGTCTTCTTCTAATCTTTTTGCCGTGTGGAAATTACACGACTAGAATTGTAAACGTTTATTAATTTTGTGGGTAATCTACATCCCCGGGAATACTTCTGAGATTTTTAAATGAGATCGAGACTAAAGACTTTCTAAATTAGAAGCCATGTAATCACGTGAAATTAAATTTTGCGTTCACTAAGAGGAAATTACAAAAATTCAAGGGACACCTCCGCCACTCCCGCCCCCTCCCTTCTCCCTGTAATTTTCTAGTTTAACCGTCAAATTAATGATGATAGCGAGACGGTGATTTTTAATGCAGGTATTTCACCCGGTGTCTTGTTAGCGCAGCCGATTCATTATGACTTTGGTTGTCCGTTACCAGTTGTCTGACCTCTTCCTGACTTTTTCACTTGTCCGTGCGGCAGTCGCTCGTTCTCTCCAATCGTGATTATATCCCCGTCCTACTCAGACGCAATTATTTTCCAGGCTGTCAGATTAACGAGGGTAACGCCTTCTTGAGATTTTGTCGTCTCATTTTGTCCAGGTGATGGCATCATCTTTCTACCCCTTTTACCTTCTACCTCGTTTCCTTTTGCCAATTAGTGAGGCACGTCCTCAACGCTCTACTATCGATCGTTACTACGAGGTTGTCATGATTAATTGCATAATATATTAATTTAGGAGTTATAAATTTTGAATGAACCCAAATGATGAAAATTGAGGTAAAATGGATATTTCCTATTGTATTTTTTTTTTTAAATTTGTTACTTAAATTTTGATAGTCTGGAGTGGATTCTCCATTTTGGAAACATTATGAATCATTCAACAGATCTGCCAAAATAATGTTTGAGCAATAATATCCATTCATTTCCCTATTACAACAAATTATTTCGCTTTGAACGGGTTAATCTCTAATATCCGGCATGATCTCTAGTAGTTTCTTGAATTCACGAAGGAGTATTGGTTAATTAATCTTCCGGCCGTGTTACAATGTGAGAATATCGATGGGTATATCGAATTCCCGTAGACATTGACGCAGTGAGAGGTAAACCGCGCGTGGGAGACAGCAGGGATTCACCGCGGGATTGAACAATCGCCTGCGCCTCAGGATGTTGAGGACGATGAGGAGCAACCCCACCCACTTTTGCTCTCCTCATGGTGGATCGATCATTCGGGGAGATTAGTCGGGGCTTCGAGGAGATAAAGAGAGAAACGGGTAGAAAGAAATTGTCGGATGGTACAAAGGGAGGAAAAACAAATGGCGCACAAACTCTAGGAAAAATTCTAAAGACGAGTGCGAGGGCTGCATCTGTAACTGAAGTGAGAAGGGATTCTATGCTTTATACAGAATAGCCTTGTGGGTAGAGTTGGCTTCCTTTTTTCAGGGCGCATCCAATGATTATTCTCCTTAAAGAATCCCCTCATTTTTTTTTTAACAGGGGAAAAGTACTAGGGAGTTCGATTTTTTTAATAGGTTAGTAGTGAGGTGGTCAGGCTGTTTACGTCGGTTTTGGCTTTTTGCCAGAGTTCAATAAATATCTGAAAATGGAAGGAAAACAGCTCAATTTTTTTCAAAAGACTTTTAGTAGCACTTAAGTTGCTCTACAAAAAAGATTGCCCCGAAAATTTCGCTATTTCTCTTAGATTACGAAATATTGCAACTGGCCAATAGCCAAAATCGACTTTCCCGTTGAATTAATAATGCATCGATAGCAGTATTTGAAAAATACCTTTGTTTTTGACGGTCAGCTTATTGTTAAATATACTGTTCACTCCGCATTTCATAAAATTGGAAAAGCCATCAAATTTGCAAATAATTTGCCTCGCGAACTGTCAAGTTCATAAACTCCTACGTCAAACAAAATTCAATGTGTTAAAGGACTCGAGCGAGTTCAGAGAAGTTAGTAGGTTGTGTGTACAGCTCTGGCCATGAGTGAGTTTCTGTGTACTCAGTGGATTTCTGCTAGGTTGACTGCCCCTTTGGAGTTCACTGTCACAAGAGGATTCCGATCCTTTGGACCCTCGAATTCATCATCCCTCTTATCAGCACCACGGAAAACCTTTTGTCCCGACTGATTACAGCCCACAGATTTTCATAATTAAAAAATAAATCCACGACTTTGGCAAAATCAACAAAAATTCACTTCTGTTTCAGAATGAAAGTTAAAAGCTATTTTGTGACTGAGAAATTATTGAAAATCGAATGGGATTGTAATTTTCAGATAGTTATGATAATCGACACGATAAAGCATCAATTTCCCGGAATTGTCAATGTACTGAAAATTCATCTTGTGATGAATTTTAAATGTCACTGTAATATCAGTGATAAATTAACCTGGAAACTCCAATCATTCTGAAGATAATGACTCGCTGAAAAACAATCACAAGAGTTTATTCCTGGATTTGCACTTTCATCCCACATATTTGGCAATTGACATGGAATACAGTTGCGCCAAGGTGAACAAACTGTCGACCCGGGGAATTGCGCTGGTTGTCGGAGCCTGTAATTGATCGGTGATTTGTAGCCGAGGACAGTGTAATTTGTAGGCAGAGATTTGTCATTTCCCTTCCTCTCACACTCCCTTATTCCGGTACCCGGGGGATAGCGATGAGAAATTCGTGGCTGATGCTCACTGACTTCGGGCGATTGATTTCCGGCAGTTCATGTATTCCCAGGCAGTTGCATTCAGTTTTCTTCCCTAATCGACATCAATGAAGTCCGGACAAGAGAGCGTGGCTCAGGTATTAGGCAAAAGTGACGGGTAAGTGCATGATTTAATAGGTCATAATTTCGATGTCACCCATTGGATTCTTTCATATGCCTGGAGTGATCATTGCCGGAATTATCCCAGTCTTGATTATTGAACGGACTGTGCGTGGTAATTGACGCGATAGCCGAATAATAATATATACGACCGAAGAGGAATTATTACTTGAAAATTTCGATTTCGAAAGTTCACTGTCTACTCATCGGCAAAGCCGCTCAATTTTCCGGAGCTTTCAATTTCGTGAGAAACTGAGATGGTGCTCTTACATCGATTGATGATGACATCAGCAAAGAGCGAACGACCGAGAGAATTTCCCGAAAATACACGTACAAGTCTTTCAATCCTTTATCTCTCCCGTCCACGTTTCATCACTTCCATAAAATTCACCGTGCCTTCATACTGTGACGAAGTGGCTCGTATATTTCCTCGTTGGGGTACGTGAGGGATCAGTAGGTAAAGTAATAAAATAATAAACCTAGCTAGGGCACCGATAGATGTGAGACTGTAAATCTGATTAATTCCGCGAACCTGAGAGCCGACGTCGTAGAAGACCAACGCCGATGAAACCGGAGCGACTGAGCGTTCCTCACAAAGAGATTCCCGTCTTTGAAATAACCCCATGTATTCGAATCGCCACGTATTTTTAGAAATTCTAGTCTCCGGGGAATCCTGAGATGTCTTCAAACGGACCAAAAGCCTCTTGGGACGTTCCCA
Organism: Diachasmimorpha longicaudata; assembly: GCF_034640455.1. Lineage (NCBI taxonomy): Eukaryota > Metazoa > Arthropoda > Insecta > Hymenoptera > Braconidae > Diachasmimorpha > Diachasmimorpha longicaudata. Next base: position 12,688,675 of record NC_087225.1, read on the forward strand.
GGGATAACCGCACTGCTGTTAGCGATGATTAGCTTTCAATTGCAGTGCGGTAATTCGAGGGCGAATCTGACACCCGAACGGACGAGAGAAACAAGACGAGACAGGACAGTGTCTCATGATAAAATATGCAGACAAGTCAAGACGAGAATAATCGATCGAGAAGAGACAAGAAAAGCGAGTCAATACGAGAGACGAGAGAACCTTTAACTCTCGACAAAACGTGAGAAACGAATATCTTTCGTCGAGACGAGAAAACGACTTATCATCAACGAGATGATGCACTTTAGGGCTTTTGCGAAAGTCTAGAGAGTTCGGAGGGTCCTTCTCTCCTCTTCGCACAGAGGATATTTGGGGGATATCAGCGCAAATTAGTCAGAATGAAATTTGGGTTTAGATAATGCATGTGAAAGTAGCAAAATTCAGTGGAAAACTGAGCGGCATTTCATCGCTGACTCGGATACTCGAGTCTCCACGTTTTTCGCATGCATACAAACGGCAACACGTTTTAGTCTTCAACCTGGCCTTTCTTCTACATCCCAACCTACCCCTCCTCCCGAGATTCTTCCATAAATATGTAAATACATGGTAACAATGTGCAGAAATAGACGAGAAGAGGCAAAAGAAGCGGAAAAACACGAGGAATGTCCAGTGCATCTAAAGGCCATTTATTTAATGCAACTTTGAATTGAAGATTAAGTTAGGGGAAACTAATGTCAACTCGAGAATTATTGGATCGTGAAACTTAGAAATGCGCGTAAAGGAGTGTCGTAAAGTTTCAGAATTTTTTATGGACCAGTCAATGATACGCAAATGAAGAATCAATTATGGAGTATTTCTAGGTCAGTTAATGCGTTCATTTAAACTTCATATTTCACAATTATACATATATTCAATATACAGAAGTTATTGCGGCTGGAATGACGGCTGACTGAAGAATATTCCTGCGATGAAATATGAATTGAAATTGTAGTCAAGTTTTTTCAAAATAAAATTTCTTAATGCCACCCTCAATATTTCGTTTCACATTGAGGAATTTTCTCGTCATAGTCGATGCGTTCACCCTCATGGCAAATCTGGGGATATATAATAATCAAGGTTCGGAATCCAGAACTTAAATGTATGAAAATTGAAAAATCATGTACCGTAGCAGGTGTCTTCGAACGAGACCACCTCGATGATACCATTCCATTCGGAATTGGTAAGAGAATTGTCCGATTTGGCCGATCTTCATCGCGATCATGACATAGTAAACCGCTCGCACAGTCCACCGACTGAAACGTAAAAAATTATTTTAGAAGAATCAGACTGTCGGACTGCTGAATGACAACAGTTGATATTTTACATGGTAGTTTCTAATGCTGATAGGGTAAAAAACTGGAAATATCGGAGAAAATGTTGACTCTGACTGACCTGGCGCTTGTAATTATACCCTGCCATATGGCAAATGAATCTGGCCGACACCACACAGTGCAGGCTTAATGGTGGCAGGCAATTCTTCATTGTTGAAGGACAATTGTCGAAACACTCACTTCGTGCTGTGCTGAATTCAAGGGAGATAGATAAACATACTTGTCATTAATTGGAGTAAAAAGCCGCCTGATTGCCTTTCTTATTTTATTTCATATTTGATTCTGGCTACTGGGCCTACCCATAAACTGTACCATGTTCAGTACCTGATGAAGACTTAATGTGGAAGTTACCTGAAATAATCTTTCATTTGCGATTGAGAAAAGTTTGACCACTCCTGCTGATTCCAATTGTTATACAACCCCTTCATGATTCCGGAGCCACTGTTGCGATTATCGTGTGCACAAGAAAATCTAAAAATAAATTACAAAGTAACAAATGTTCTTCCCCACCAACAGACCAATCATCACGATTACTTACGCATGTCCAAGTTCATGTGCAGCTATTGTGTAACTGTGTAAAGTAGAAATCAAAGCTATTCGTCTTTCTCTATACGCACAAGAGACATTCACGAAAGATATTCCTAAAATTGAAATTTCTCATTATGTCAATTGTCAATTATCTTCTGTTCAAATCAATTGACTCCATTTACACCTAAAAATTTACCCCAACTGCTAAGTTAAGCAGTGGAGGGCAGCACTCTCATCACTCAAATCAGAATACATTATTTCTATTGTACACTCACCTAATCTCGACCTCTGAGAATCAAATCGAGAACTGAAATTTAATTCTAGGTAGAAATTATTAATTTCCAATCATGATCTTTGGATAGGTATGAACCGCAAAATTTCTTACGATACGAAGCTGAACATCAAGTCATATTTATAATCGGGGAATTGCTGACGGAGTGTCGAAAAGTGGATTCCGAGGGACTCGAGCGCATCACCAGATTGGATATAAGTCATATTGTTCTCGTTCCGATGTTCATTATCGCTGAACCACGGAGTTGTATAGTTATCCTAAAAAATAATATGCCTCAGACTCATCATAGTATCGAATTGCTTGAACTTTTTGTTTGAATTTCGTATGTCAAGTGTTGGAAGTTTTTCAGACATTGAATTGCTCTTTTTCTGGAGTAAATTATTTTCAACAATCTCCTATTCATGAATAACAACTCACCATAGGAATTATGAGACCAGCAATATTCATCTTGATTCGAGGATTTTCAAGTTTACTGAATAGCATGTCGACACCGTTCCAGTATGCTATCATTTGTCGTACGGCTGTATCTTCGTCCTTTCTGCTAGCCCAGATCAAGTGATCAAAACATCGTACACCACGTTAATGATTGAGAGACACTCACCTGGCATCATCTACGTCTATTTGAATCAATATTTCCGGATAAACAACATCTGGAATCGTCCGAACGTACGGTGATTGGGAACGACCGGTTTGAGGTGGTCGCAGTCCAATAGACCAAACTGCATAAAATTACATAAATATCTCCGAATATTATTTTATATTCCTCGTTGAAAAATATTATAAAGCTCACCTGTCGAAGGATATCGTGAGGATGACTGCTTTGTCCGGAAGGGAAATGATTTATTGCGATTGTGAATCACAACATCGGGATTAGTTTGTGTGTATGTCAGTTCTTCCAAGCGTTGTTGTTGTACCCAGCCCATCTAATTTTCGTAGAATTTCGTAGAATTAATTTTGTCGAAGCCATGAATTCATAATAATATTGATAACATTCCGGTGCATTGACACAAATGTTTGTGAAATTTCCTGTTTCATATGATATAAGAGGATTTAGGAGACATTATGGGGAAATGGAAAATCTACACCCAATACCACGAAATTAATGCGACTGCACTTAGGAAAGAAAACAAAGCATAATACCATCCGTGTTAACTACTCTCGGTCGTTTCTCGGACCGTAATCCACATGCGGATTACAGCGCTCTGTTTTCCTCCCTTAGTGCACAATCTACTATTCTCCAAGATGGATAAAGAAAAATATACATACAGTTATGTTGCCTTTATGGAATACAACGACGGCAGCTTTGTTTGCATAATCTTGGTAAAGATCGAAATTTCCAATCCTACGCATAACCTGTGATTAAATGAATTATTCGTGGTTATTCCTACCATATTTAATACTAGGTATTTGCTCCAGTTTACCTCGTGGCTGGGAGTATATTCAATTTTACGATTCGAATTTTTACGTTTAGCTCGGAATACAGGAGTTTCACTGTCAATTAGAATGCCGTCGGTGAGGGTGAGATTTAAAGACATTGTTTTTTTATTCTTCAGCTTTACCTGAACCAGCCACGGTTCTCCTGTTAATTAATTACGGAAATTATTCAACGAAAATCCAAAAATTTGTCTCAACATTTTTTCTAGTTGCAAAATTAAATAAAATCGAAATCATTGAATGATTCATCATATTTATGTACGAAAAAAATCTTCAGCACTTACCGAATTCATTTGTACAGTAACTGAATACCGGAAAGAAAAATATTAAAAATGAAATGACAATCTTCATTTTCCGTTCGACACCTCACACTGACTAATTTGAATCGCACAAATACTTCGCGGTTGATAAGATTAATTAAGCTTTTACGGAAAAAATAATAATCATTAAATATCTGTTAATTCTACAAAACATATGTTGACGTTGTCCACGTTTTGTAACTCTCAATATGGAACTTCCGAGTGAAGTTGTTCGGCACACTTCGGTAAACTAAACGTTGTCGATGATAAGAGGATTGAAAAGAATTCTGGTATTGACATTAAAAAAAATCCCCAACTGCACAATGAATTTCTTAATATCTTCAAGAATTCAGGGAGTTCTTCGCCCAACTTTTTACAGGATTTCCGATAAAATTGACACACACAAACTATTGTAGGACCGGCTCCAGAATTTTTTCCCAATTTCTCCCTTCGCGTAAAGATCTTAAATCTTCTGGAAATACCTAGGACAATTCCGAAACCAACAGCTCATGGTCGTTCAATGTAACTATTTTCCTAGCGGCTATCAACTTTAATGACTATTTAATGCCTCTCTTGGTTATTCGGGCAAACTAATAAACCTGTGAAATAACTATGAAATATATTGATACTGATAACATCGCAGCTGGTCACGAATATTTCATGTCGATTCCCAACTTTACGATTAACTAGACATTTCACAGGAAATTCAAATAACTGCGAAAAAATTCCCTAAAATTTTCCTCAACAACATATATTGCTCCGACTTTATGGAACCAAATCGAAACTTTCGATGCATAAGCAGCAACATTAAGGCACCATTGGAGTAATGAATCACCGAATTCAATCAAAAATTCATAACAGAAATTTCAGGCGAGAGGAAATTGCTAATCCGAAAAAATAAATTGATTAGTACCGACGACAGAAAGTTTGCCCTTTTTTTGCGTATAATCATTTGTTTGACAAATAAATTGTCGATCAATCTAGATCCTTTTCTCCAGGATCCTCTTTACCTCAAAAAAGCCGAGAAATTCGTGTTAATTAATTTTATACTAACAGGATAAATAAAAAATAGAGAATCGAAATGGATATGTGACAAACGATTGAAGGATATAAAGTAGATGGATATAGATTCTGGCCTTCCCTAAATACTGAATTATTCATGTTGAAATAGTCGGCTTAGAGCACACAAGTATGTATATCATGGGCGCGGATGGAGAACCGAGGGAGAGAGAAATCAGTGCACCATGCGCCAGTGCATCCTGGACAGGGAGAAAGACAGAGAAGAGAAATGCCAGACGAGAGGCGAGTGCGCCAACCCGACGCACGCTTCATCTGCAAGTGTAAAAGGTATCATTTGATTATGCAGCCCCCGGGAGGGATGGATGGCGCTGCTACACTGCTGCAAATCTCTCGATTTCAAATACTATATGTCCCCACAGAAGCTTATCCACACTGCTACATGAAAACATTCATTCGATTCGCCAATATACAGGGAATATGGAATATTCGGTCTGTTAGCATACAGTGGGCTTCAGTCATGTTCTCAGCCTTGACAACTGTGTTAATCAGTACCAGAGTTTAATCCTGATAAGCAGAACAGTCTGCTCTATTGAGGCAACAATTAATTTTTCACGGATAATCAATCAGCAACCACTGGATTCAATTTTCAAAAAAAAAAAAATACGCAAGCACCAGAATTTAATATAAATTTTAGTTAATTTGAAGCGGAATTCTATGGAATCGTTGCTTGGTGCTTACGACAATGAGATTAAAAATTATCGGTTTCTCCGCGTACTTATTTCATTGGAATTATTCGTGTGAATAAATATTCGTTCGACTTCCCCATCTTTGTTTTATTAATAAATTAACGGTTGATTAAGCCATCGCTGGATGATATCGTAAATATTTTCGTAGATTGTGTTAATTTTGCTGGTGAATCACGAGCTCACATGAATAATCAAGAATGTCCAAAAATAAGTATAAAAAAATTAGTAACGATGAGAAAGGGAAATGGGAAAAGGGTAAATCCAATATCTCATTGCAAATCGTTCGCGTATCCGGTTGGGAAACGAGGTCGAGCACTAATAGAAGGCTCGAGCCAACGAGGACTAATGGAGTGCATCGCTCTGGCCTTTTGCAAGAGTAAAAATGTACCTGCCACCTCCATCCTGCTCCCTCTGTGTTCTGCACAACGAAAGTTTCACGTCATTTTTTTTCCCTTTCTTTTTGTTTCTTTTTTTCGGTTTTTTTCCTTTGCTCCCGGCTCACTCTTTTCCTAGCTTCCGCTCTCTGGCGACGCCACGCCTCTTGGCACACGGGCTATAACTTCCGCCGGTATAACAGGCACGCGAGAATCCACCCTGGCCTTTTGGAATTCAAATAAATGTATAATTAGAGTGGTGGAGAATGACCCGAGTTTTAACACCTCCAGCGGCAAAAAAATCGAGGAAGAATGCCGAGGTTTTTGGAAAATTTCGAGTCTAAGTGCTGAAGGGGTTTCCACAGTAATTAAATTTATATTCATTTTCTCTTATTAAAGTAATTTATATAAAACTTTTGAAATCCTTCAGTTCTTTCCCAAGGAAAAACCCTTTAATCAAGGGTAGCATGTTAGGGGCGTAAAAATTGTGTTCTCTGGACGGAGTTCCTCAATATTTCGTAGAAAATCCAATGTAACTCTAAAAAATTTTCAATCTCTTTGGGATTTGTGGATGATTTCTATAGTAATAGAACAAAAAGATCATTTCTCTACATTTTGCCCCGGCCGTCACATTACCCCCTTTTGCATCTTAGAACAAAAATAATTAATTCTGTAACACGAGTGAATAACAAATTTTCTTTAATCCCAAAAATTGCTAAATCTGCATTTAATCCTGAAGAAGGAACATATTGTACAGCGATACCCACAATTCTCGGGAATGCTCATGAATTATGTGAGATATCGTGTAATTTCAGCTGCACTGTTTTTCCCCGGGCGAGTATGTGTTCGACATTTTTCTTTTTGAATTATTTCATTTTCTAAAGGCATCACAGTAATAAAAGGAGTTCCCTGAAATTCGCATACGGTCGCAGCCACTGCTCACCCAAGTCAAAATTTCACCGGGTCCCCCAACATAGCCTTAACGTTCTAAACTTACTTTTCTTTGATCTGCAATTTTTCCGCGGAATCTTCAGCATATTTCCAACCTACGTCAACTTATTCATACATGTACGTCAAAAATCCCTCAACTTCCCATCGTATACTCAACCTACCCTCAACGTCAGTAATTTTGGGAGTAAGTTGAGTATATTGTTAACTTACATTGGGTATTCTCAACGTCTAGATTAGGACTGGATTAAAATTCTCATTCTCATTCTCCTATCCTCAAGCCTCCAACACATCAGGTCCCTTCGAGTCCGGAAATCAGCACAGTGCAATATATGCAAAATCTGCAATTTTGCCAATTCCGAACTCGGAACAGGTTCTACCACCACCACCAAGTACAAAAACTTCGATTTTTTATTAATTATAACTGGGCGCAAAAGAAAAAAATTAGCGAAGGAAGGGTGGGAAGGGAGTGACGATGAGGGCGGAAAGGGGGAAAGGGGAAGGTAATTGCCCCTACAACCTAATAAGTTGAAAGAACGTCAGGGGTAGGTCGAAGATCAACTTACATTCAACGTAAAATCCGGAATAAATGGAAATAAGTGACAATATGCACGTTGAAAGTAAGTTGATTCGTGAATTGAGCATGTACAGTGGTCAACCTGATTTCAACGTCGCAAACTGGCCCGTGGACGTTAGAACCATGTTGAAAACCTCGGTGAAATTTTGACTCGGGCACAGAGACCCCGAAAAACCCAGGAATGCTCACAAGAGCATTGGGACTGTTCTGCATGTACAACTCCTATCCGTGCCAACTCTCTTGGCTCGACAAGAGTGCAAGTTTCCACGGCGAAACAACGATACAAATTGGATTTCCTTGAGGGGTTTTATTTTTACCAATTTTTTCTATTTCGTTTTATACTCCATTCTGTTTCATTGTCCACCCAATGGTACCCGCGCGGTTGTCTTCGTGTCTCGTAAACGTTTCTACGTCACACGGGTCGTTGAATATTCAGCTAGTAAATCATGGACCGCGGTACACGTGTTGGACCCACCACAAAATTTTTCTTACTCAATGATTTCTTTTTGAAAAAAAGTTCTTCGGGGCTTTAGAGGTTTTTTAACGGTTCCCGAATTTAGAAAAAAAATTACATTGCACCATAGGTTACTTTCTAGTTAGCTCGATAAATGTTGATGGTAATAATTAAAAATAATTTGTCCAGGCGTGATTACCTATCGTTAAAACTGTGTGTTGAATTTGAAAAATAAAAATTAGCGCGTTCTATTAGGATTCACCAAAATAGAGAATATCATTTGCTCAGGTAATGAAACAGTGAATTTCATTGTGTGAATGGCTCCACAAATATGTTAACTAATTAAACACGGCGAAATTACTGGCCACTGGATGATAAATCTACCGATGATTGAATTCATTGAATTGAAACTGTTGAATTCAGATACAGCCTAATGCACTTCGTTGCATTCACGAAGTTCCTGATAATGCAGTGGGAATAGTGCACATCAGCAGGATGTACGAGTGATTTGGTATCAACCCAAATTCTCTGAGCTCCCATTGATCTTATTTGCACGCCTCACTGAATTGACCTTAATTCAACCTTCGGGTTGCCACGTACCCCTCAGAGATGTTCTATCCCCGATAATTATTTCTCTATTGTCACTAGAATCTCCGCGAATCAATAGCAATATCTCGCGCCATTTTCATACGTCAATGCGATTCATTTGGGTAATTACTGACTTTTTGTTTCGCGAAGCAGTTATTCCGGGGGATTTGCGTTACATTTACAATGGCTCTAATGAAATGAATTTCATCACGCAGTGCTGTGTCGCATTTTCACACCGTTAATCGAGGCAATTTAATTTCATTTGAATTATCGTAATGATTTTCCACATTGCCGTTATAAATACTTGTCAAAGACCTCACGTGTGCTTTATCCGTATCACTCTCATTTGTGTGATTGTACAGACTTCTCCAATTATGCAGAATATTTCGTGGAGTGCGATCAAAGCAAATATAGAGTACCGGTACCGGTAGGAGAGACTGGATCAAAGTGAAATATGTTCATTTTTTTTCATTTTTTTCGGATTTTTTCGTAAGTTAATTATGAAAATTTTTATCGTGAGTTACCTGATCAGGCCGACAGTCCCGTAATTTTTATGAATTTATCACCAATTATTAGTTATATGGGACACTAACACGAACGATTCTGGTCATGACCGATTTTCATGAATGACATGTGTGTGAAAATGAATGTTTTCCGGATTTCATTATTTTTATTGCAAAATCAATTGAACAACTCGAGTGGCCGAATTTCGCGATACAAACGGCTGTATCATTCGCAGTTTTGCACGTGTTTCCCTTCATTTTCGGGAGTAATGTTCGTTTTGATTCTTTCCATCACGTGTTATTCCAGTTGGCGAGTTTGAACTGCTAACGCGGAAGAACTATCAAACTCGTTAAAACTTATGTGTTACACGCCAGTTTCGAGCGAGTAACAAGCCTGAAAATTTACAAAATTTATATTGCTCCAGAGAAGTAGAGCACAGGCATGAAACAAAATAAATCCCGTTGGAAATTCATTTTCTTTACTAAGAAGAAATTGAATTGACAATTACGAAATTTCGTTCGCGAATTCTCTGTACCGATATCAAGGGTCAAAAGGATTTGGAAAAAAAAATTGGATCAACTTTTTATCGCACGTTCGGGAGTAAAACTGTACTCAACGGGTGAGTTGAGTTTTGCATGTGAATGCTGGTGATCTCGAAAACGATTTCAGTAGTGTCCGGACACTCTCACGGGTACATTCATTCGTACCAGGGCCACTGGACCAGATTTAAAACTGACGTTCACCAAGCAGTGCTTTCGATAAAACTATCTCGTATCCCCCAATTTTTTGAACTTTTTTGGCTACCTGATGTGACTGAAAATTTCATCACTGGCGTTCTTTTTTGTTTCAGAATTTGAAGAATCAAATCATGACGACTAACCTTTGGGTGGAACAGGTAAGCAGCATACCCTGTTCATCTGCAATAGCACGCATTGAAAGGACTCACCAGCGAATTCACGTGCACAACAAACACTTGAAAGCACAACCTGAAATAAAATAAAAATATGATTTGAGAAATCAATCAATAGTTAATAAAGAAGCGCGATCTGCGTAAGCATTGCGACGAGAATAGTATTGGAAAGAGTTTCATAATCTATTAATACAATTTATTGAGGCTTGTCTGCCTGGAAATGAATTCTCAATGAAATATCCGTTAATTTGACGGAATGACTTTAATCCCCTTCTTGAAATATTAAGAGGTAATTTCACAGCCATTTCAGCCAATAAAATCGCATTAAATTGAAGATAATTTGAGAAATAACTCAAAGATTGATGAGATCATACGCGTTGTACAAATATCCGCGGAGAAGAAGACTTATGCCCGAAATGATAGTAAGGAACTAGAAATTTTACTAAGACTGATTATCCGCTGGTTACGTATGTGAGAGGATAAATATTAGGTTTTATTAAGTCGACCGTTAAGCAGCCGCAGTTTCAAACCGATCACACCTGGTTGCAGGGTAAGAGAACTTATTTTACGATTCCACGGGAAAATTCGTTGTTGATTTATGGGTAATTTCAAAACGTCAATGAATAAGAAATAAGGATATAAAAGAGAAGTAGTCATCACATAAAACAACAGCTCAATTTCACGAAGTACAAGTTAAAACTTTTGCCATTAAACACGAGGATTTTATAGTTCCTCAATAATTAGAATATTAGGAATTGTACTCATGTCATTCCCAACAATTTACTGTTTTGTGATCAGCTCGTGGTAGAATACCATAATTATATTTTACTTAAAAACTATTAAGCTGATAACATTGGACGCTTACACTGTTCATTTATAAAATGAATGATGGAAGGGCCTTCTCATCACTTTGGAGAATTCCACGGCCATCAGTAATTGCGTTCGCACTTGACTCAATGCTTCACTAAGAGTGCACTCCACAACTTCACTGCTTCGACTATGAGCTCAACTAGCTTGGGGCCCCCCTTATATAGTTTCGCGGGAGTCGCGGAAAGTGGAGGGGGATAGCGCAGCCAATCAGATCTCTGCATTGTCCGCGGATCTGATTGGCGGAACCGGGGTTCCCTCATACTCGCTGCTGCTGGGAAGGTATATAAAGACGACCCGCAGGAGTGCTGTTCACATTCGGAGCTGAGCATTCAGAGTTTATACATCGCACGGCTGGTACAACGTTGGCGAAATACGGCAACTAAACGCAGAGCACTCGTCCAGAGAGACTTATATCAAAGATTTTCGCTGATCTCCAGAAGTCAGATAATTTCTTCAAACCAATAGTGGATTTCAAACAAGTTAACTTCGTGAAAATAAAAAACTTACGTTTTTCGGCCATTACCTCGCTAAAGGAATAATTAGCGGAGAAGAGAAATGAAAATGGAAAGAAGTCAACTCCACTCAAACAATGAAGAACCCAACTATTGAATAAAACCGTCGTATCGAATAACTGCAAAGGACCCACCCATTAAACTGCAGGTTCCGGTGCTGAGTTAATGTATACAATGGCGCGCAGACACTCGGAATTTCCGGAAAGCTCTACCTGAAACTAAGTGCTCTGGTAAAAAACAACTTGCCTTGATACAAAAAGGCCAACGGTAAACTAACAATAGGGAGTCCGGAATCAACGAGGGCAACGGTACCAGGGACAATTAAAAAATAATTATCTCGTTTCAATTAACGTACATCTGCATCTCCGTTTGACTTTGCCGTTTATTCAGATTCTTCAGTTGTTACAACCGACCTTTCGGAATTAATTCCTTTGATTCACTGAATTCTGGTTTTTGGTTGATTTAAATTTTTTGATTTATATTAGCAATCCGTGGCTGGGAGAGAATTTCAATTTTAGACATCATTCTAAAACTTCAATCTGGATGTAAAAATTCTATTGGCAGCGTTCACTATGTAATGCGTTATAACCGGAATATCGAGAGACATCAGTGCATTCTGAAATATAAAAAAAATAGGCAGAAAACGAAAGCCAGTCGATCGAACGGTATTGCCCGCCCTGGGGTGATAGCTCTCGATAGGATTCAAATATCGTTCACGTAGTTTACTATACATATATCTCGCACAAGGTAATTTAACCTCATACCAATCACTGCCAATTTACGGAAAAAAAAATAAAGTGAAGGTAGTGAAGATCGAGAATACGGCGGGTTAGAGTATTTTTGTCTCAGATATTACAAACGGTGAATATATTCGTTTTGTATTTTCTCCAAAATTTATAGGAACTCGCGTTCTTCTCCGAGTGCGCCTATTAATTTATTCTTGCCTATCAGCCACCTACGGGAAACGTTATCTGACCGCCTCCTGAGCACTCCCTTCACGACATCGCGGGAGTAATCTCAGTCACAATATTTATTCAAAATCAAAGTGCTTGTGACATAAGCCAATTTCCACTGGGATGATTTCCACACAACACGTCATCCCTCAACGTCCGTACTTTCCCTCTCCCAACCACCCTCCCTCAATTCTCTGCCCTCCTCCTCCTCCTCTCCCTCATCCCCGTGGTGCACGTACATCGAGCTATCTCAACTCCAATCCCCCGTCTAGACACACATAACATGACCGTGCAAATGTGGTTGCCTGCAGCTGCAGTGTCTCCACTCACTGGCAGTACGTGCAACTCTCGGTAGTAATGACAAGCCTACATATACGTACAACAATGGTAGGGTAGGAGGTCTGAGAGAGAAGGCTCAACTTCCAACACTGCTCTCTAGCAGCCGTTGGGAATAACGGGAATTCCATAGTCTACAAGGTACAGTCTAACGTAACACATTCGCTATGAGAAATTCTCATTAAGTTTCCGATATTAACAAGCACGACGCAGAGATATAAAGGTAATAACCTGGGGTAGTCGACGATAAGAGGTGTCGGGCGAGGTTTTTGTTAAGGCGAAAGAGCTTCTTTCATCATCTGTCTTAGTGTATGGTTTTTTAGAGGCCGGATTAGGGTAGCGAGGTGTCACTCGGGGGTGAGTTATAACCGCAATGACCCGCATGGTTTAACGCGAGACGACGTAGAGGTGTAGATCTTGGTGATCGAGTGAGATTGTGGAGATGTTGCATTATTCATTATTAGGTGCCAATTCAGTGAATGAAGCGGACGATTGAGCTGCGGGTAGTGGTAAGAAAGGAAAGGTAATGGATATGTAGAGGACGGCGTAAGACAGGACCACTTCACTGATCAATAAAAAAATGGGACTTACCACACGGCAGCCACATTGCGATCACCAAATATAGTATAAAAAATAATATATGTTCATAGAAAAACGAAGCCTTGAAATCTTCATCTGCAACAAATAACGAGTCGTGAATACATTTTTTTGTCAGTGTTTATCAGGAGTTTAAATTGGAAAATGTTGACGGTGAATACTTGTCCCGAATGAAATCTCCACAAATACGCAAAAACTTCCATGATTTTACCGAACATTTCAGATCCCCGGCGGATGTTTGTTTTTCGTTAGAGAAAATCTCTCGCATTAGTAACACAACGATCAAACTTTTTCCGACCCTGCAAGCGTGGATTGCCCTCTTTTTCTTTTTTTGATATTTCGTTTGTGACATTTGGCGCTGCTCACGCTTTAACGGCGGTGAAAGATGGTGAGGCTCGGCGAGAATAGCCAATGAACGACTAGCAGTGGATCAGCCTGTTAACATTTTTGTGAGGATCTCATACGGTTTATAACAGCTATCAGCGTCACATGGGCAAGCACATAAATTTCGGTTGATTTTCGGAATAGAGTACACAGTGAAAATAAATAAAGAAAGAACTACGCGCTCAAGGTTTCTCACGCATATACTCTGCATGCTACAAATAATGTCCAATGGATCTCACTCGCAGCTTTGGTAGAAGGTGGAAAACGCTGTAAATCTTCCGTTCTAGATAACTTCGACCTCGCGATAGCAATTTTGTTTTTTTAAGGACAGGGTTTTACACTTCTCGCGACTTTGAATATTTATGATATGCAAGTAACTCATCGTAACGTGTCTTATAATTTAGAGAGAACGTGGAATGTTTCTTTTTAGTGGTTTTATGAGGGGGGGGGGGGTATTTTATTAGAACCGAAGAAGTGTGAAGATTTAAAGTAGATATATTTTACAGCTTCTGCACCTTAAGAAATAGAACTTCACCATCCAGAGAGGAAATAAATCACTTTTGATGTGCCTCGTGATTTTCTCATGTAGATCCAATAAGAGGAAAAAACTTGATCGTTTGTAGAGTGCAGTCAAACATTCTTTGAAATATTATTACCAGCTGAATGTATATTTCAGAGATAGGAATCGTGGATAAGATTTTATATAAAAGAACTCATGAGTTTTCTATTTTCTTTGAAATTCATAAACTGTTCAATAAAAATGACTTCTGAGACCGAGGTTGATTCAGTCAAGAAAGAAACGTTTCGTTTCTGGCGGATGAGATAGCCGCGCTCGTCTGCTCTCCCTACCTCTGAGAACAGCGCCAATGAGCGTGGGCGCAGCCGTATACACTGCCGAGCCAATCAGAATGCTTGCGCAATAGACCGCTCTATAAAACGTGCGCAACTCGACCGCTTGGCTCAGATACTCGCTAGCCGTACTCGCAGTCACATCGCGGAGGAGAAAGAAGCTGAATAATAAGGAGTGGAGAGATCTGGAGCAACTGTACGCAGCGCTGGGCTAAGCAGAGTTCTTCGCGGAACAGACTACTTATAAAACGAACGTCACTCAACCGTTTCACTCATATTCATCAGTTCTACTTAGTAACAGATTTAGAAGCAGAAGAAATATGAAGAAAAAATTTGGAAACAAGAAGGAAGAGAACAAGAGTATAACATATGTAGATTCTTAACAGAAGAGAATGATCTGCTGAAATTTTATCTACGAAGCCTTTATTTTTTGGCAAGCAACTATTACGTTATGGGGAGCGTAGGCCTTCAACATTAAATATGAAGGGTGACCTAATGGTATATATTTCTCAGCTACTGTTACTTGGTCTTAGCATTCGGTACAGGTTTATAACTCCACCGTAATTCTAAATTGAAATTGAGTCACAATCATTTGAACAAATAAATATCACTTCGAAGAATGCTGGTCACAGATGAAAAATCAAAGTATAAAAATTTCAAAATTTAGGAAATGGTCGATTATTCTCCATCAGTATATGGAGAGTCGAAGATTATTTAATTTGCTTTATAATTTCCAACAAAACCCAGAAAAAATATTTCTCAGCGTAAAAGACTCATCGGCATCTGGAGCCAATCTTTGAATTTTGTCGCCCGAAAATGGGTTCTCCTCTTCTGTCATACACTCTTCAACCACGACTGCGATAGTTACAGGAAAATAATTTTCTGTAAGCTAAAGTTTCGTCTATTTTCAAAATTCTTTCTCATCCTTCTCTAAACTCAAAAAATCTTTCAATAAAAATGACTTATCAAGAGTAATTCATTCGGAGTCAATTCCCGTTTTTTTTTCTCTGGGACTCTGGCACCTGCTGGGATATTATCCCCACTCCTGAGGAACCGACCAATCAGAGCCCGTGCTCCGTACACAGCGCCGAGCCAATCACGATTTTCTGCGCACTAGACTGTTTATAAAGGCACGCAACTGGCCCACGGGAGTCAGTCGATCGCGGTTCGCTCAACGAAGTGGTTGGTGTGCTAGTGATTAAATTTGAAGAAGATGAAGTAGAAACGAACCAGCAAAGAATCCTCTTATACCTAAGAAAGTCGCCCATGAGGAGTGACCAAAGGTATTCAAATTCCTTAAAAGTCCTCCACTGATGACCACCCTGTATGGTCCCCATATAAATTTTAAAATGATTTATAGCTTATTGAAACAAAGCTACATTTAAAATGCTCTTTATTATTCAATCAATAGTCTTGAAATTCAAAAGAAAAATAAAATCTTATAATTTTCAATATTGAATATATTACAGTGAATTTCAAATCATTTTGTTAATGGAATATCCGCGGATTATTCTTTTATTATTGAACGACTAATTCAATTATTGTAAAATTGAACTACTACCCTTCGAAATTCGTTAAAAAACCATCTACCCCATTTTTGCGGAACCGAAATTCGGGCAAACTTTGATGTGAAAATCGAAATAGCTAAATTGAAATTCCAACATTGTTAAAAATTGATGGATGTTCGATGCTTCACCAAGAAAAACACTGAAAGCCTCGATTCATCAATTTCGAAAGGACATAAACGTGAAGCCAGACGCTGTATCAGCCATAAATTTTTCAGCCAGTCAAAAACATGACCCGGGTTGACAGTAGGTCGCGTGTGGTACGGTCGTTCAACTTCATAAAAATCTCTCGCGCTCGGCTTGTTGCACAATTTCTTCTCAGCTCGATACACATCTCTTTCTCCTTTTTTTGCCACGTATATAGCAACCGTCCTTTCAGTCGCCTTCATTTTTACGTCGTGTCGTATCTTTCGTTTGCCTCGTTTTCTCTTGGATGTATGGATACATGTTGGCATTGCGCACCGTCACTGCAAGATGTAAGCCAATGTTGAGTTTATAGATGGGTGTATGGAACTAGTATAAAACGTCTCGGCCGAGTGGATACGTATGAGTATAGTCAGAGTGGGAGGGATTCGTCTCATCGAAACACGAACGGTGGAAATGTGCAGTTAGGGGAATGGTAGAGAAATGAGGAGACGGGTAAAAACCTTTCGTTTTATCGCTTCGCTTGCAACGCCTTACGCACTCGACCGTGCACCAATATCAATGGGAGTTTGATACAGATTTATATTTCGCTTCGATGAATCTCGTGCGAGAGTAAAAATAGATGCTAGCATTTATTCTTGTGATTACATCGAATACTTTTATGTGACACAACGTATTTACTTGGTTTTCTTGCTGCCGGAGAAGTCGCTGATCTATTTTATTGCGATACGTGGTTTATGGCTTGATTCGGAAATAGCTGAGAAAGAGGTTTTCGTGTATTTGAACTGAGGGAATTTTTAGAGAAAATTTAAGGGGCCGGTCAATACCATCTCATTGAACGCAGTTGGCGGAGGACACAACAGAAACAAATTTCGTAACTCTCTAGAAGTTTTTTGATAGATATTTTTCAGATTAGCAATTTTACTGATGTTATACGTTCACTGATAGTTCTATAATTTTTTAAAATTAATAACGGATAATTTCCTCGACTGGGTGGTGACTGGAGACGAGACCTGGCTAGATATTAACAATTCATTACTGAGGGAAAAAGGAAAAGACTCGAACGCTAAAAATAATTGCCATAAAAGTGCCACGATCCATAATTTAATATATTTTTTTTTCATTTTCATGGCAAACGCTAATTTCATCAAGATTAAATTATTATTGAACGAAAGTTGCGATTGACATTTTAGTTAACGAGTACGTCACTCATCCCGTTGATTACCGTGGGGAGAATTAATGAACAGGCGAATGAGCCAAAGTTATAATGAAATGAAATATTCAAACCAAAAAAATTCAATCTCTAACATGTCAATAATTCTCAAATATTTATTTTTTTTATTGGTTGGTTCAAGTCATGGTACGACTACAAGCTGCGATGGGAGCCGAAGGAGTACGGGGGAGTACATATGCTACACGTGCCTTCTGACCACATATGGCGGCCGGACATTGTCCTGTATAACAAGTGAGTCCACTGAATTGACTTTTTACCATTGAGTTCTTTATTTATTTTTTTTTTGTTTAATAAATATCGTGTGTGTCCATTAATGGAATTTAGTGGCAGCGCATGATGCCAAACAATTCGCCGATTGAACACTCGTTATATAAATTCACTAAAAAATCAAATGCAATCAAAAAATGACAAAAGTCACTAGGGAAGTGGTGATGATTAAATAATTCCAATTTTAATGCAGATTGTTTTGAAAATAATTCCCAAATACTTTGAACACATAAAACATTTTTTTTCGCGGATTAAAATAATTCGAGCGGATACCGGGGATTGTCCTGTGTCACTTGACACGATTAGTTATTCATAGAGAAGCTTTATGGGAATATCAGATAATTTTTAAGCTTCAGGGGTTATTGTTAGATTATTCTTTGAAAACCAATCGCAACCAGACAGAATGTTAAGCTTGAAATCACAATTTCGGGAATAAACGGACAGCTATTCTGTGTAACATTCGCTAACAAACTTCTGTTAGCTTAATACGTGACGTCAAATAGTGTTTTTTGATTAATCGTTATCTGTTCTCGAGGGCTAAACTATGTCATTCAATCACAGGTCCCTCTTAAACATCGCAAAATAATCTGCAACTCAACTTTTAGTCCGGTTAATTCCAGAAACAATTGTCTACAAAAACGAGTGTTCATTCTTTCTCTTGAATTTCTATCTCCGAAATGCTGAGAAACGCGTTGGGCGAAATTTCAACAGTCGTTTTCTCAAAAGTTACGGAAAAATGTAGGACGAGCGTGTGCGATAAAAACCCATTGTATAACGCTCCCACTCCTTTCATATTTTTCCAACTCGTTCCTTCACAGCATCGTATTTTCCGGTGAAACGAATTTTTCTTCTATTCCTTAGTCTTTATTTTCACCAGCCGAGAAAATTTATGCCCTCGTCCGCGGGCCTTCCATCATATTTGCGTAACTTTTGTCATCGTCACGAAGCAACATAATGCTGTGTTACGAGAACGCCAATGTCAGTTTTATTTGATTTCATCGTATTTCGTTTATCTATCTAATACGGTTGATTATTAATGCTCTTGTGTTTTACATGTATTTATTTTTAATCGTGATGATCATTATCACTGTAGACAGGATAGATTATAATTTATATCGCATGATATACGGGCGCTGCGGCGAGTAATAAATATCATCCAGCAATTTTAAACTCACAAATTTATCTGAGTGTGTTTGTGAATGGTTTATTAAAAATTAATACGAGTGCCGACTGTCTCGTTGTAATTAATACTAATGAGGAATGTATTGTTCGTTATCGCGAAAAATTGACGAATTTTTAATTATCAACTTCAAACGATGATTTAATTAATAGAAAAAACAAATCGAGAGAGAGTTTAGTGGGAAAATTCTTTCATTTCGTCTCTGCTCGTAGATGAAAAAAAAAATCATAAATTTTTTTTTCCCCACTTTTTTTTCCTGTCATTGCATTTGCAACATGACTGCACACGAGTGAGCCCCATCACTGTATCCCAGAATTCTCTAATTCTGCGTGTGTGACCGCGTTTACACATCGTTTACGCGAACGTACCGAAGCCGTTGGTTATAGAGAACATGGGAGAATGGTTACTCTCCATGTGTTTGCTCTTGTATATCCTATTCCCAGTATTTTTGAAATAAAACCACTTATAGGGGAATCGTTTATCCAATGGAGGTTTTTTTTTATCCTTTGTGTTTCATTTTTCGGATGCTTGGAGCAACTTGTTAATTGATACAACGTTTGTCCAAAGTATGCGAAGACACAAAGAGGGGAAATATCTATGTACTTCATGACCAAACAAGCGGGTAATGGCTTACTTTATTCATTTAATACGTCCCTTGTGGCCAATAAATGGGCAAGTTTTCGCTGACATGCAATTATTTATTTACATTTTCATTGAATAAAAAAATGAATATGCGTGTTTATGTCAGGGGGATGGAGCACCCAGTGAAGTTATAATTATTATCGTTAATTGTTGATTGGGTCATATTTTTTAAGGGACATTTAAAAATTTATTAAGGGCTTATTCAGTCAAACACTGGACCATTTTCCCTGGAATTTTTTTCCTCTGTAAACCTTTAATTCTGAGGAAAATCAAAAGAAGTAGTTCTTTGACTCCAATCAATCTTAGCTGCCCTCATTGATGATCTCCCATTCGGTCTGTTGGCGTGTCAGTACGTGATTTATCCTCTCAGACACGCAGCACCATTCATTTGCTTCTTCCGAGCAAGTGCAAGCCACGATCTTTCACAATTTGGAAAACAGACACGTATAGTGTTACCTACCTCTGATAGTTCTTTTCAACCTTTTTGTCTCAAATTTCGTTGCCCACATCGTCCTTCATTTTTCCTACGATTTTCCCCACTCACTTCTCACCACTTCCTGAATCTTTTGTTTTCCAAACCGCTCACAGTTGTGGCCAGCCGCGGTCCTTGTGTCTCAGAGGGGGGAAAACGATTTATCTTTACGCTGCAATTGACATCGATACGTGTTTTCGTGAAAAAAATTGACAAAGGGATGAGGAAAAATTGTGCGAGTTCATGCCGACGATTAGCCACTACTTCTCGTACTGATTTTCATCCCTCGGAAGTCTCTGGGAACCGATCAATTTCCGCTTCCGGATTGAAAATACGTCCCATCCGGCGTTGGGTTTCTCGAGATTTCTTGCGGTGAGATAACCACAGAATCAAACTTTTTCGCGAAGTTCAGATTAAAAAACTGGAATGTAATGTTGTACGAGTATCCTGGGATTGTTCTTCACTAAATCATAACGTTGATTGGCATTTCTACAGACATTTATAATTCAGAAAATTTTGTTGATTTGTTAAAATTCATTTTGGTGATTTCCGCGGAGAATTATTCGCTTTATCCAGTAACGATTCAATAATACTAGCAAATTACTGGTGATCTATTTAAATTGAGTTCTTAAAATATCATTTGTCTCAAAAATCATTGATAAAACAAATTATTAATATCATTGCCGCAATATTGACTCACACGAAGTAAACTGAACAAATATTGCAAAATCAAATGGGCTATTTTTGGAAAATTTTGGGGTCTCTCTGTCCATGAGCAAAAGCATATTTGCAATAAAATGTATAGTTGAACGGATGATATGCTCCTAGAAAATTCCGTAATAATTTTAACGAAAGCAACACATCGGGACCAGAGAATAAGTAATGAATTCCGCTGTGTAACCACAATTTATCCAATTCACCGATAAATCCACCTTGGCCGCGGTTCACAGAACCCAAACATGAATAATCCCGTAATTGATCAACCCCGGAACATTGAACGATTGAAATCACTCATTTACCTGTATTTACCGAGTGTCGTAATCAGAGACTAATAAAATAATTCATCATTATGGGGCACATTATGAAAGAACCGGAGTATGAATTCAAAGAGGATTCATTAGAGGGAGTGGAATTCGGGTGAGTCTGTCCAGGGATACAAAGAGGGGTCCCATTAAATGCGCATTAACGGGGAGGCACGTTAAGGATTAATTTATCATGGCATCGCTGTGCATGGCACCGGCTATGCCGGGGTGAATTCGTGCCCCTGAAGCGCTGAATTTTGCATCATATTTGCATCGATTTCCATGGACAAAAAAAAAATCCGAGGTAATGGATTTGTAAAACAAACTTTTTTTTATTCAACTGCAACTATATTTCATCCGCAGGGTGTCGGTATTTATTCGTTCTGCGGGGAATCGATTTTTTAATTTTTGATATTACGCAGAGGAAAAAATTTTATTACGGGTGTGGAGATTTTCAGATTAGTAACTTTTTGATAAAAGCTCCATTTGCACGGTACAAAAATTGTAAAAAAAAATCCGATAGTTTCACAATCGGCGGTCCCGGACGCTTTTTAACATTTGATTCCTGTCATTCGAACAGACAATACGCAATTGACGTTGTACCACTAGTTATTCGGTTTTAAATATATATAATCGATCTTCCATTGATTATCAATTGCATTGCAGTTGTTCGCGATTTAAAAAATCCATTGTCGTCTCCTACCAATAAATGAAGTCAAAATAGGAATTAATTATGATAATCCGCAATCGTGTGGAGAGGAGGGTGCACTAAATGTTATCCCTCCAGGTTCGGGTTATAAATAAAGTATCGATGACTCAGGATATACTTTGATAGAATGTTGGGGTAATTGTTATGAAAAAACATATATCTCCGTGTTTCCGATACAATTCAGAAAATATTGAACGAGAAAATAAGAAATTGGATTGAACTGGAACGTCAGATTTGTCCGATTTACCCCCGTTGTAGAGCCGTGATTCCCCTTAGGATGGGAACGAGGATACGAAAACAATGAGGGGATTTACGAGGCATCAAGTGGACTTTTCCTGGATAGTAGAAACAGTGCAGGTCAAATGAGACTGAGTTTACCGTGCTTGTCCAGGAAATTCACAAGTTGATGGTTGATGGTACACAACGGGAGAATAGGCTTATCACGATTTTGCGCAGTATTTCGTCATCACTGTTAGAAAGCAAATTCTGTGACTCGGGCAATTCCACAAACGATTCAAATCCCTCGAGACTGGTGCCTCTAAATGTCTCCAATTCTCCGCAAATGTCTCACAACTGCATAACATCGTCGAGTACAATCTCATTGTCATTCCAATGGTGTGTAGTTAAACCTCGATTCCCTCCCCGAAATCCGATCTCAGGTGTCTCAATCACGGAAACGTTCTCGGACAGGAGAGTGGCATTGATACAAGGGTATTGTGCCGGTGGGACGGGAAGATTGTCCGAGGGAGTGAGACAGTGATCCAGGAATCACATCATTCCTCAGTTCTCCCTCGTGGAATTTACGCCAAAACGGCCATTCAGGGGCATCCATTCGGTGGTAGAATTCAACAATACATGTCTGAGTAAAAAATTATTGCCGTGGGAGGGTTTATGGATTGGGAGTGCGATATAAATTTTATGCGCCAATCGATTGGGATCGAAATTACATTTTAATTGAAATAAAGAACGCCAGATAAGAGTGAAAACTCCGTCGATATTTATATAATTCGGAAATTCAAAAAAAAATAATTCTCATACCCGGAGAGAATTGTACGATAAAAATCATTCTTTTAGTCTATGGAATCCTGACAAAAGAGAACTACTGTGTCCATTGAGTAAAAATTGCTGGTTTGGAAGAATAAAATTATTTCACCCTGGAATATTTCGGAATAGAAATGGGATCACGATGACTCAGGATGCTTTTACGTTACGATAGAGTAATATTTGTTAAAAATTCATCTCCAGGCATTTCATGGGATCATTTATTCACCCGCTGTTATTGAATATTTTTATTAAATTCCTTCGCGTCAATATATGATTGTCCAAACCCCTAAAATATTTTGTGCCCGAAAATTCCAATGATTCTTACACCAGTGACAGCCGTCAAAGCGAAGACATATTCCACATCAACAATGGATTATTCTATTAGCTCCGAGAGTCTAATTAAAAAAATAATCCTTTTGTTTTTCTCCGAGCGGAGACACCAAAGGAACGAAATAAATTCACCCGCAGTAAATTAAAGAATCCTCATTCGACTGCATCATGCTCCGCTATTTAGAATACCGTTGAAATGCCTGATGTAAGAAAATGCGGTTGCGTTTTAAATTACAAAGAGCAATGAAGAATAATAGATGGGTCTACTATTTTAATTAACGAAGGAACTGGGCGATCCGATGAAATGTCGAGGATTGCGCGTCTTTCAACGCTCCTTCGCGGCTCTCCATTCTTTATGGGATCTAGGCAAGCAGACGCCAAGGCACGACAAGTGCACCGGGTTTTGGATTTCAAAGTTGGTGCATGCATTATCCAAATGAGCACACACCCCCCCAACCCCTTCATGCCCTTTCCTGTGATTTTCCTCGTGTATCACGATGAGCGCTTATTCAGACGCGTCGGCCGATTAAACGACACTGAATGCTTCCCATCGATGGTCGAGGACTCTCTTGGTGACGACAATTAAGTCGTCTCATTAGCTACTCCAAGCAATCGGCTAGGCTTACGGTATTTCTCCCTCATTCACGACGCCCGGAGGGCGTCTAAAAACCCTTAAACATCTTGAAAAGGTGTACTTACTTACAAGGGAGTTCGTCGGCTGCTCCATTAGCGCAATTAGCGATTGTTGATTTATTCAAAGTTGTCGTTTTGTGAGGGACTATAATTCGCGAGAAAATTTTGGAAACAGTTGAGTATTATCTGTCAATTGTTGAAGCAGAGATTCCGAAAATTTAAGGAGCGAAACAATCGCAAAAATCAGAAACGTTTTCATTGTGTTGAGTATTTATTTTGAATTTCATATGATTTATTTTCAAAGGTTAATAGCATTTGCGAATTTGGACGAAATGGGGTAGTGTCTAGTGATTTTTTTCTTTGAGAAGCAAAATAAATAAACGATCAAATATCAATTTAGTTTGACAGATTCGGGCACGTTGAGCCGTCGCTCCCTCTCGTCACCCCTATTGATGAAAAATTCATATTTCCATCCTTCGGAGATCTCAACTCTGTGACAACATAAAGAGAAATTTTAACTCGCTGAGAGGAATGTCTGAAATCCATTCTGCTAGTGCATTTTACGGTTACCGAAGAACGACAGTGAGGAAAAGTGGAGGAAATAAGATACCGAGAAAATTCTGAGCACGAAGCTGAGCTTGAGAGCATTGGCTGTGCCACAGCCGTATCATATACAGAGACCCTTACATTATTGGACTGTGAAGCCACTCTCCATGACCAATGATAAATTGAATTATGCGGGTCAGTTGTTTTCATCCGTTGATGGCGGGGTCACTTGTATTGACAATCGTCGGATCAGCGATTTCAGGGGTCAGAGTATTTTCTACCGCGTTTTTTTTTTAATCGAAAATTCTGGTCGAATGTTGGGGCACCTCATGAACATCGGGTTTCGCCGAGCGATAAAAATTTTCGATTGGTCTAATTGCTCGCAGGGTAATAAATATTACTTTTTGGAAAAGAATGGATTTTATGACAATCATTTCACGGCGTTTATTGACAACTTCATGAGCTAAAAAAAAATCTCGAAGAATTTTGATAAAAAGTTTTCTTTCTCAGTGCGTCAGGGGAATCAATTTATAAAATTTATTTATTCATGGGATATACGGCATTCATTTTTACTGGCCTCCAATAATTTCCCAGGCAATTTAACGAGAGAGTCAATGAACGGCAGAGACAAAAACAAAGTGAGTGCTGAGAGGATGAGGAATATTTCTCATTTAAAAAAGTCACTTGGTAAACTCGAAAGTTTCACCGAGAGACTTCTTTATTCTGAATGCTGAATCTACCTGCGAGTAAAATGAAAAATAAACCCAGCACCGACGCTTATCCCTGGGTAATCCCCGTGTACCCGTCGACATCCCTCTCACCTACCCCTTTACCCTGTCCCGCAACCCTCAACGATATTGAATACGCGGTAGTGCTATACAGATGGGTATAAAAAGAAAGGGAGGGGGTAAAAGGCGAGACCAACAGCAACAGACCGGAAAAGGGAAATAATAAAGAATCCTATGAAACATTCATGGCGCGCCTCTCGACTCAAGTATATATTGTTGTGAAGAAAATAAATAACCTGAGTACATAACCTTTTACGAATGGATTTAAGATTATTCAAGGGCTCTCGATAGATTTGCAGATTTTGAAATAAATCCTCCTGGGTTTTAATTGACATCGGGGGATTATTGATTGACGATATCCAAGTTATTTTTTAAACTTTTGTGTAAGAGTCTGGACCCTAAATGGAATTACGAATAATTACGCGAATTAAATGTAGTGGATTTTATATTTTGGTTGAAATTATTTTTCCGTTCTTCTTTCTTCCATCTTATGGTAGGTTTGTTGGGGAAATACTCAGTGCAATTGAATGAAACTGCTGATGACAATGAATTTCGTGGTTTTTTCTCTTTACACGAGTACAGTGAATCATTCCGGTTGATAAATAACAGACGAATATTGTGGTGGTATTTTTGTGAAAGGGTGGAGGTTGAGGATTGAGAAGGGGAGGAAAAAACATGGGGGAATTGGCTGGCTGAAGTGGAAGGAGGAGCAGACGTCTTCTATTTATAGTACAGTCGAGTGCACTTTCAGCTAAATCAGACCGAGTTTAATTTTTATTTTTTATTTCGATAGGACATTGCCGGTGTTTTTGCGGAGCGGCTGCCTATTTGTCGGGATGCCCGTGATAATTGGGGGATAATCTTTAAGAAAGTCGTGATAATTAGTTTTCAGAATAATTATGAAGTTTCTTATTTATTTCGAGAGTTAGGAGAATCTGATTTCAATTTACTGGTATTGCAAAGACAACTTTTCTATATTCAAAATAGGAAGCGAGATACTGAGCTGGACATTTATTCATATAATGAGAAATATTTTATTAAGAATGATTAGAGACATTTTATTCTGACACCTCGGAAATTTATTCTCTCAATCCATTAACTTCTACTCCAACCGCACAATAATTTTCATTTTTATCAGAACACAATTTGTCTAACCTACCATAAAATGTAATCATCCTATATTGATTTTTACTAAGTGTCAGGATAAAAAGGAGGTAACTATAACTCATGATGCACTTTCACAGAACGGTACGGTAATTTATATAAAAAATTTTTCTCTGTGCATCTCTATAAAAAAATTCCTTAAATTCACGTATCTATCCTTTTATCCGATAACACTAAACATTGAATAATTCATTATTCAATTTCCATTGATCCTGGAAATAAATTGAATGAATCTCAAACTTACTCCTCTGGAATAACAATTACCCATCCTCATAATTTCCCCCCAGAAAACTGGAACTCTGCGTCTGCGGTTGAATTGAATAGGCCGAGATATATATATATACATATATATTCAGGAAATTAGTGCTCAGTATTATTACAGTAGTAACGTGATACTTTCTCCCACCCCCTCGAAATCATCCTCCGTGGTACGATTTAGTTTGGGTTAAAAGCAAGTGAAACACTGTAAAAGTTGAACTGGGCTGCACACACATAGACTTGTACCACTGAGCTCCTCATCACTCCTCGTAAATTCGATTCTAGTGAAACTCGTTTCCCGAGGGCCACTTCGGTACGGGACCGTGGCGGAGGGTGAAGGGGTAAGAGGGAGAGAGAGATGTGAAGGAGTATAGGAGCAAGAAAGTTAACTCTTCGGTGAGGAGTATCCTGTGTACGCGAACCGGGCGGTTAAAACGAGGGAGAAAAATATCTATGTATAAACTGAAAACTCAGTTTAGTATCGCGTTCGTGTTATATTCTCAGGAGGAATCAAGACTGACAGGATATAAATGTCACTCGAGTATCTGTTAGAATAAGGGGGAAATATTGGGGTGAGGTGTGTCATGGGGACCCGGATGACATGGGGCGTTCACAATTAAGAAGGGGAAAGTTCTGAGAAGAATTTTTTAAATTATTGCGAAAGGAAATTCTTTAGGGATTTCTGTTAAATTTACTTTTCCATTTATCATCATTTGAGTCTTCATTTTTGAGTAAAATTGCGCGGATTTATTTTTCTCGGCATTTTAATTACTCTTGCAATAATTCGTAATTGAAATGGGCAACGATATCGAGATCCAGATCTACTTTAATTTATTTAATTAATTATGACAAAGGGGTGGATTCCAGAAATCAAAGCTCTTTCATTTCAATACCGTGGAAACAATCCTAACATTAGTTTTATTGGGTAGAATATACGATAATCATTTCAATATCTTTGAAAGCCTCGTCCTCAACCCGCTCTCTTCAGACTTAATATTTTCTGATATCCAAGAGAAGAGCTTGTTGAACTCTAGGGAAATAGAAAATATACCTCTACCACTCAATTTACTGTAAAAGTAAGTGCAGTCTTTTTTTCTTTCTCTTTGCGTAGAAAATTTTTCCACTGAGGAGTTCTACCTCTTCATCCCCGCGACAAAAGGCTTTTCAGATTAAAAAACTCCGAACTGGTGCAGTATCATTCAAATTTTTTTTTTTCGAGGTTTGAAGTACATAATTCATAAATCCTTTTTTCATATAGATAAATAACAAACGTAATGTTCTCAGCTCTGACTATCCTCTCAACAGCGGCCATTCATTTTATCATCAAAAATGTAAAAGCTTTGGGAAAACCTTTTAAAAGTCGAGAATGATAAAAAAATTTACCTCCATCATCCAATTTTCAATATAATTGACTGAAGTGCATTTTTACCGTTCACGAATATTCTCCATCACAGATTTTTTTATTTCCCGAGTCACACACTTTCCATCACCAGAAACAAAGGGGTTTTTTAAAAATACAATCATGTAACGGGTGGCGGAAAAAATTAAAATTTAAGATTTATCTTGGGGATATTTTTTCCCAGATTCCGTGTAACAGTACAATGAAACATTAAGTGGCATATTTTTTTAACTTCATGAATTTGGTTCTGGAAACTTAATTTCAAGCTTCACAATTGAGATCACTTTGATGAATTCGAGGATATATTTTTCCATGAACAGTATACGAATTATATCTTCACAACAGCTTTCTCGTCTCCCTCGGCTGCTAAATTATGTACCCAACCCTCATTTGGGGCTCCCTTATATCATGAAATATCCCTTTGAAAGATCCCTCTTTTTATTCTCCTCCTATCCCCCTTCTAAAAATCTAAAACCATGAGGACAGAAGCTTTTTAAACTCCGGGAAAATATGAAATAAATTGAAAAAAAAAACCTCCACCACTCAATTCTGTGGATAAGTGAGTGGAGTGAGAGCCTCTCCTCTTTATTATCTTATTTTACTAAATTTTCTCAAGTGTATTCTGCTCCGAGGGCTTCTCGCTCCCTCGCACTGGCCCCTTATCAGTCCCGTTGAGTACCGAGGGTGCTATTGTACCAGAGAGTCTATATAATATCGTACAGATGCAGTCTCGGCTACGTGGTATGGTATTCGAGGGCGATGAAAACTGTCGGTGAACGAGTCCTTGGGTGGGCTGTATACCATGAACCACGGGGGTTAAGTGAAATTGAAGTTTCTTGGTCGCTGATGAAAACTGTTGGTTGGTGTGGATCAACCCATGGGAGAAAAAACCCACGGGAGTGTCTGTTGGTTACAGTTTCGTTTTTGCTTTTAATCTTGGGTCTGGGGTCGAGGATGTAGGCGAATGGGAACTACCCACGGCTCCTTTATTGATGGAATGAAGGGCGAATGGTGAGAGTGGCTATCAGTTGGTACGAGTTAAAAATGAGAATCATTTAGTGAACTCCATTTTGTACGTTGAGGGTTAAAGGGTAATAAAGAACTGGTTTAAAGCATCATTTTTTCATTTAATTGGTGTTAGGTGAGAGGAAAACGACCGGTTGAGTCGTGGATTCGGGCTAACTCTAGGGTAATTATTGTATTTCAAGTCGTTACACCCTTTATGACTTTTTCAAACGGTCGTTAGGGACTTTCGATTACTCGAATTCTCGTTTTGGCTTTATTTTACGTGCCACTCCGCCCCATTGTATTCACATCATTTTGCAGGCGATAATTATTTGTAATTTTTTTGACAGTGACAGCTTAATGGCATGACTTGATTCTCAGTGTGTAAAAGTCGGAATTTCGGGTAATTTAATTATCATCAGTCAAAGTATTCGGTACCTTTGATAGTTCATGGGAATTTTAATTACATCCGATGGTTGTGAAATCCGAGTTAATTGAAATTTTCGTTCGAACCTTTCATTTATTTCATTTTATGCAGATATGAATAGAAATTGGACAGGTTGATCACTTTGATGATATGCGATTGAATGCGGCTGTGTGGCTAAAAAAAATATTGAACTTGTGTGTCATCAATGGAAGACAATTGCAAAGGTCGCTCATTGTTTGGTCTTTTTGCCAATACCACGAGTTTGGTTTGGCTGTCGTGCATCACAGGTTGCTCACTTGAATTGTTTGCTGTTTACCCTCGGTGCCTCGGTAGAGACTGCTTGTTTGCCAAACACAACCGACGTGTGTATTGTCTTGCGTGATTTCAGCGAGAATCTCTTTGAGAATATCGATACTCTCGCTGTCGGAGTCCTCGGCACATTTAGATATTCAAAAAAAAATTATCTTTCCATCTCCAGCTGTCATAGAATTGGCTAATAGTTCCAGAAAAAATTACCATAAGAGGTTCAAGTTCTCGGAAAATGGGGAATTGTAAATATTTGATAAATCACCTGTGCCACTGTCATTCAGCGCAAATAGAATTAAAATAAACACAATGTAAGGGACCAACTTGCTACCTCCTTTAGAGCACTTGAGATGTTTCCGTATGACTTGGCGCCCTTTGAGCCGTCCGACAAATGATTTCCATCCCGTCTCGCTTCACTTCGCAATTCAAATGGAGTGTGTGGACACAACGACTCAAGCGATTCACTCCCGATATGACGTAGTGAAAATTGTTGAATTTACCAGGGGACAATTCGTTTGCCAACGGGGAATTTGAAACTCCTTACCCCACTGGCATAGTGTGAACCATTTTCAGAGTAAACTTGGTGGTGTGAAACTTTGACGAATGACTGAGTTTAACCGGAGGTGGTGAATTCACCCTATCATCTGCATACCAAGAATTTTCTTCCACCATTTGACCGCAAAATTTTGCTTCTCCATTCCTTGCAAATAATCCCACCAGTGACAGGGGAACAGTACGCACTAAAATAGAGTCAAAATAAAATAATCAAGTGAACGAAAATTACCGGGATAAATTCAACAATATCATTAAAGTCAAAAGGAGTTGTAAAATCATTTGACCGACTTTTCAGCGGCCTATAAAAATTGGAAGAATATTATCGGACTATGACATCCCTCACTCAACGCCCTTTGCGCCTCTCTAACCGTCCACTCCCGCATATAAACCGTCCACCCTTATTTACTCGATCCGCCGATGAAATTACCCTTCCCTTCGCTGGCTTAAAAAATATGAAAACCTTTTATCGAGATCGATTAAACGGGACTCGACTATTGCATCAAGATAAAGTCCATTCTCCCTCGATATAAAAAAGTGCATTTGAGTCTATTATGCAGACACTCACACACTCTTAGCACACATTACCTCGACATTTTCCAAGCTAAAGTAGATGCACTCAGGGTTGAATGATGGTGTATGACGGGGAAGGGGGTGCCTAGTGCACGACGCAGAATTATCTCTTTTCATCCGGGGAAAATCTCCGTAGTCTACAAAACGTAGGCGACAGATACAACAGAATATAACTAGAAAGAAATTCTACGATTTTCACTTCTCTAATTCTCAGAAATCAATTTTTTTTCTTTTTAACGTCAAAAGGATAATTTGCAATCCATCGCTCAGCTCTCTCTCAATTTTTCGTCCAATTAACGGTGATAGAGATGATCGATGAATGAACTGAGTAAATGATTGAACGGGAATAAAATCAAAAAACTAGTGGGCTTTGTTATTGAATCGTAAGTACAAAGTAAGCTCGAACCGCCGCAGCGCCCAGAACCACTAATGTGCTCGCTCGCAGCGCGGACGGAAACTTCGAGGTGACCTTGGCCACGAAGGCCACCATCTACCACCAGGGCTTGGTCGAGTGGAAGCCACCGGCAATTTATAAATCCTCCTGTGAAATCGACGTCGAGTACTTCCCATTCGACGAACAGACCTGCGTACTCAAGTTTGGCTCTTGGACGTACGACGGCTTCAAGGTAAATTCGCATGGTAGAGAATCGTTATTTTTAGGTTAAGACATTTGTTGTGGATTAGGGGCTCTTACTCCCCGAGGGGAAATGATTTTGCGCGGTCGTCGAACCTCCGGGAGAAAATATTCTGTAGGTTCCAGAGGTGTCTATTCCAGTGCTTGACCGACCTCGATTATGTCATAAAAATTAATGACGGCTACGAACGTTGAAAAACTATGTAATGAAGAGCAGTCTGGAAGTGACGAGGCATTGAAAGACCCTTGTTTCAAAGCCGTTTTACCCCACAAGTTTAATAACATTTAAAAAAAATACGTACAAACTGTTCAAATTAAAATTATTCTGACATAAATATTATTTCGACAGAATTAACTGGTAATGAGATCTACATTTGAACTCCATTTTATTTTTCAAACTACCGTAATGAACAGATACCATGACACGTTGATAGATTCGATGATTAAATGAAAAAAGTTATTGGTACCTCACCTCCTCCACTTCCAGACTTGGAGCTCCCCTGCGTCGTTCAATCTTCACAAAATCTTTTATACATAATTTCCGTAATTCATCGAAAATGATCGAGCACTGGAACCCAGCGCAGAGAGTATATCTGCCCATCCGGTCAATGAACAGTAATTAATGAGGAAAAACAAATACGATGGTGATGGGGACTGGGCAGGTATGCTCGCATCTGTTACTTTCAGGAAAGTATTCTAGATGAAGGTATGGGGTTGTTTCTTCGGTGATTCCAGCGCCGACGGTAACTACGAGGTGACCCTGATGACCAAGGCAATAGTCTTCCATTCAGGACTGGTCGTATGGCAACCACCAGCTGTTTATAAATCCTCGTGCTCCATCGACGTTGAGTTCTTTCCATACGACGTACAGACCTGTGTTTTGAAGTTAGGCTCCTGGACCTATGACGGTTTCAAGGTGCCGATTGACGATTACAAAAATGATTAACGAATGAAATTCATTTAATTGAATAATGATGTGGAATTTATATTAACGATTGCTGAGATAATTATTCATTTATTTGATGATTTCATTTATTGGATTGAGTTTTTAGGAATGGCTCGTGAGCGTCGTCTCGTTAATAAGCTCGTGCGATGCGCTGTTGGACGTCTGTTATAGAGGAAATGATGAAATTAATTAGTTGAATGATGGCTGATGATTTCTTGTATTGGTTAATCTTGAAAAATGAATTTTTATATTATTTTATGAATATTCGGTGAACGTTAAGCCTTTAGAAAAATTTCTAGAGTAATAATTCTGAAAAATTAGTCAGTCAGAAAATTCTGCAGAGAATATTTCATAAATATCTCGAAAATCATCACTTCTAGAGAAAAATATGACAAAATCATTTACATAGATTTTTAAATTGTCGGCAAAAAATATTTAATATTTTTTTTTGTAGACTCAATAATTTTTGAGATATCAGTTTGATAAATTACTCAAAGTGGAAAATCAGCTAAAATATGGCCTGCCATAAATATAAATCATTCTGTTAAGTTGTTTCATCATTTCCGGAATATATTACATTATTGATATCCATAACTATGAATATGTAATTGTATTTTCACAATACATTGAATGGCCAATGTTTTATTGACGTTCGAGTTCGTTTCTGCAGTAATATTTTTCAACTGTTTTATCGAATTCACGAATTTATGAAAAAGCCTCGAGCATAAAGGGCGCCACATACCGGGCTACGTTTATTATTTATTATGTTACTCGTCGGCATGACGATTCAACGTAATCGATTGAGTTTAACTTAATTTTATAGAGACAATTTAGTTAATTTTTTCCATGATTTTTGAATCGTCATACCGAGGATATGATTCCATGAGGATCAGCTGACCAGATTGACATTCAAATTCTGGTTTTTATCATTATTTTGGTGATGATTTGTATAGAGTGGGCGTCACTACGTCTCGATACATGTGGGAAAGGTATAAAATCACGAAATTCGACGGACTTGCTATATAATAATGAACTGTTAATGAATTAAAATGTTCCACTTCATTGTGAATTAATTCACTGAATTGAGTGAATTTTAACATTCATTTTCACAGTGGAAATGAATGCTTCTGACGCGGATTGTTCAGTTTGCATATGATGCTCGCAACATGTCATGTGAAATGCCTGCTTGACAGTCGAGTGCATCGAGTGGTATAATTTAAAATTATTAATTATGAATAAACTTCCGGCTGGGAGTTATCGCATTGCTGGAGCTAAGCTCAAGTGACACTCTGTCCTGTGATGAATGACAGGTGCTCTCATTCAACATTGTCGGGATAAATTATGCTTCAATATTGATCTCCATTGATTAGTCCAGCGATAATAAAAATTCAAACTCGGTC
Organism: Diachasmimorpha longicaudata; assembly: GCF_034640455.1. Taxonomy (NCBI): domain Eukaryota; kingdom Metazoa; phylum Arthropoda; class Insecta; order Hymenoptera; family Braconidae; genus Diachasmimorpha; species Diachasmimorpha longicaudata. The sequence continues at coordinate 12,722,439 of NC_087225.1, forward strand.
TTCTATTATTGTCAATTTTTTCAACAATCATCCACTTCATTTGGTTATTTCCAACTCGAAAACATTTTTTTAATTTACATTTAAATCTCATTTAATTATGTCAATACAAAAGTGGAAATTTCTTGTTGGGGAAGTTACGAATAATTGAAGGCATAATCTGAATTAAACGCAAATTAAATTTTGAAAAATTTTCTAAAGTCATGGGACAATTTAGAAAGACATCGAGACTTAAAAGGATACAAGCAATTCGTGGAAATTAAACTACTCAAATAAATTCTTATGAATTCTTCCATGGCCCGACTCGATAAGATAATAGCTGTTTAAGTGAAGTTGTCCCCTCGATCACCAAATTAGCGAGTTACCGAGGTTATTAAGATAGTGGATACTACGCCACCATAGCGTTAATTAGCCCGCCCCTATTAAGGTCAAAAGCGCAGGGCGCATGTGCATCGCGATCTCCGTCAAAAATTCAAGTAGCGCTATTGTTTTCGCCGTTAGATTGAGAATCCAACCTCCGACGACACAATTTGCATTTCGCCAATTCTCGATGCGCTCGTGACTGGCCTACCACTTTCCCTCGAACCATTCTCTACCTTTCTTCCATCATCTTCTCCTACCCTCCCTTTTTCATTGCTCTTCACCACCTGCACCTGGAATACAAATTTCGGGAACCAGTGCAGTAATATTTTTCTATTGTTTTACTGTGTTTCCGTTCTCTTTTCTCCTCTGTATGAAGTGTTTGGGAATCAAACGGTAATCAAAGCTTTCTATCAATTTTCCACTCGTGTTCTAGTTTTGCCGGTTTAACGTTGTCGAATGGAATCGGGTTTTACATTCATTGTTCGGGGGTTGAATATTTGAATGGAAAATAAATCATTGAATTCGAAAAATTGTCAGAAGTATGGCACGTCGATTGTTGTAATTCATAATCTGAATTGTTGAAATAAACCAAAAGGAATTTTATAGTTTACTAGAGGTTCAATGGGATCCAACAAATTCAGGAGAAACGATATGAAAAATAATTTGATGCAGGCAGGAATTTCGAGTCTCAAATCGTGTTAAATTTAATTTAATTGCAAATACCGCTTTTCAGAAAATTATAAATAAACTAAACGCAATGCAATGGTGGCCTGAAAATTAAATAAGCCATTGGAACTAAAATCATGTCTGGAATCGCCAATTCCGGTCGGAAATTCGGGATAATTGAATTTCCCAGATTAGATTATCCCCGATATTTCCATGACATCGAGAATTTCTAAATCGATTGAGGAAATTGAACATTACATAAACTAAATTTTTATTCTATCAAAAAACACGAAAAATTACATCCTAAATACTAACGTGATTTAATCATTTTCTTGTAACTGAGTGATTGATAAAAATTTCAAGATTTAAAAAAAGGGATAGAAATTCATCCTCTCAACACACGAAACATCGAATGATCGTGTCGACTATTTCCCATTATCGACTTTCAAATAATTAATTACCGCGCTAAATGCTGCACTAAAGCACACCATCCCCCTGGGATAATCCCAAAAGGTAACAGACGCTGCTCAGGGTGTGTTTGATGCATGTGTCTCGCATATATGATTGAATTCACAAGAGTTCATGCATGCATTCTGCAGAATGTCGTCGGAAAAATAAAACTGAAAATCGGGCGGGAGGTAAAATGAGAATACACGCCATCGATTGAATGAATGAAAGAGGGAGTCAGGAGAAATCGCGAGATATGACAGAGCGAGACAAGAGGACAAAAAATTGTCCGATGAAAGCATTCTCTTGGGCGTTATAGGTATGACTTGACTCTATTCTTATCGTCCACTTTAGTTGGTACCAAGCATCAGGCGGGATTCTCAGGGATAAAGAACCAGAAGGAGGCAAAGAGGAAGTCACTTGAGTGCAATCGTTACTGATGGTATTTTCTTTCAAATCCATTCCATTTTTCTCCTCTCTGTACTTCCTCTATTATCTCCTCTTTATTTCACTTTTTTTTTCATTGTCCAGGCACTTGAACAGTATTTTTTATTGCTCCCAACATCCTGAGGCGCTTTATCTATTCACGTGAAAATTGTATGAACAGGAAATTCAATAATTTCGAGTTTCTCGTTTCAGTTATGAGAGGTGTTCAAGAAAAACGGCAGAATTTTATTTTTGTAGCATAAAAAATCCCTTTATCATTTATTGAAAATCGGAATTTGATTCTCGAAGACAATAAAAAAATATTTCCACACAGAAACTACATTTTACTAAACATAAATTACGGTTTGTTACATGCATTTTACCGTTTCGTTCCGTGAAAATTTACTTTAAAAAAATATTAGAATAAATTATGCGCTTTTAAGCTTAGTAAATATCTTAAATTCGAATTGAACTTCGGAGTTCATTGGTAACATCAGAAATACGGTTCCACCATTTGCAGTTTTCAATATCGAATTTTTCAATAATATAGAATGCAAATAAAGATAGACTGGGCCGAGAAGAGCGTTGTGCTTTAATGGAATATTGGGGTTACGGATCGGTATTGCCTGTGTGCTTCGTGTTGCTTCGCAATATGCATGCCAATGTCACTTGGCGCCAGCGACAGAGGGTGACTGCCACCCTAGAGTCAGGCGTTGAGGGGTAAGAGAGGCCAAAGGGGGGAAGTTATGAGATTCTACGAGTGACCAGCCTGTGTTAGGAGCATACGAGGATGTGAACGTTAACGCGTGATACACACTCGCATTCTCTGTCGTGTCTGCATCAGCACTGTCCTTCTCCCCTTGTCCCTCTTTGTGTGGAGATTCCCTTCATCCCCAGTCATGGCCTGTGTTTCGAATCACACTCGGAATTTTCCATTAGCAATGGCGTAGTCCGATAATAACTGTCCTGCCCCCGACGGATGATGGAAAGCATAAAACATTAACCAAAAGAAAATATTGAAATTGGCGGTTTATTGGGGACATGGGAGAGAGGGGGATTAATTTCGGGGGTCAGTAAAGCCGATAGGACGATGGACTCAGTGGATGGGAATGGAGATGGGTGTTCGCTCTACGTAGAGAAACATTACCAAACAAGTCAAGTTATCCTGAAGTGAAAAAACGGTCTTTAATCGTTTTTTATTTAATGTCGTGGAAAAAAGTAGCGTTTTGACCTGGAAATTTCCTCTGAAAACATTTGTATTTATTTCTTATTAATGGAAAGGATTAATTGCACTGTATTTTCGTGAAATTGTTCATATTTTAGTGAAATATTGATTAAATATTAAAGGACATTTATTTGGTCATATTCAGCTCTGCGATTTTTCAATAAATAACGAGTCGCGTTTAGAATAAACAAATCGCCTCATCAGCATGACGAACGAGTTGGAAATAAATTTTCCGAGTTTTTCATTCAATTTATCACCTTGCTAGATAAATATTTAGGAGACGGATCATTTTTTTTCCCACGTTCGAACAAAATTCCAACAATACTCCATGCGCCCCAGTACAAGTGAGGTAAACCGACCGGTAAAAGCTACTACACCTGTTTTAAAAAATTGTTGAAATGGCAATTCTACAACCAGTGCCTGTGCAGTTGGGCGAGGGTGGAAAGAGTGAGGGGGGGGGAGGTAGGAAGTATCATGGAGGCTGGGCATGAAAGTTAATTAAAGCTTCGATTACACTCGGGTATCCGCTCGAATGCGTATGGCCGCGCGTCTGATCCTGATACTGATGCGTCATTGGATTATTTTCCACATTCCGAGCATTGGAACCCACCAGCTGCGTGGCACCACCAATATCTATATGACAAACTCCACCGTTTTATCATCGGAGGGGGTATTCATATGGAAATTTAGGGCAAATATTTTACGGACGAAAATTGTATTAACAATTCTTCAACGCTTGAATTCCGGACAGGATAATGGATTTGTGTTTTGCATTCATTATTCATTTTACTTTATAATGCAAAAAAATTCTCTGTGTGCATCATTATTGTATTGGAATCGGTGGCATGAGGACAGAATTAATGAAATCGGAATACGACTCGAAAGCGATTTTTCCGCTTCACCGCGAAGCTCTTCTAGAATCTGACTAATGAGTTTCGTTTTCGTAATTTGATGAAGATGGAAGTTTTCAGTGAAATGTAGCCCTTCAAATTCGACTCAAAAAACGAAAAATTAGTGGAAATTAATTAATTTTTAATTTGTAATCATATTTTATTTTGGTCGCTCGAAGTAAATTATCGTACCGTACCGTGTGGTTAGACAAATCGATGTGAAAGGAAATTCCTAGTGGAATTCTCATTACTTGTCAGTTTATGGGAACCTTCCTGTGACATCCTCCAAGATATCTTTTCAATTCCAACTCGTCTATTTCACACTCGTCTCATCCTGTAACAGGTCCTAACAATGAAAAGCGCCATCAATTAATTCCATTCAAGCGGCCTAGCACTCACTGCGCTTTATTTTATTTTGCGGAACCAATTTTTCGGTCAGTGAATATGACCGACGCGGCTTTCTGTGCATCCATTTAATTTCATTCGACGTTGAAATTTTTTTTACCAGAAAATTCAATTTTTTTTCTATCTAGTTCATTCTTTTTTACATTAAATGCAACGTGACAACGTGATCCCCGTGGGAACGGGACAGTTACCGACGATTATTTCGACTCGTTCTTTTCCCCTGCTGTGCGTTTAATTCGGTGGAGAGAGAATTTGGATGCACAGGGCGCTGGGATTTGCAAAATTTTGCAGAGTAAAGACCTCGGGATAATTCGGTGGAAGGGGGAGAGACTCGAGTAGGATGGAGAATTCCCGATTAAATCCCTCGTCGATATCTTGCTGTAGGTGTCTGAATGCAAAGAGACACGGGCATCCACTGGGCTGACCCCGGTGGGAACCCGGCAAATCACTTACTGCGGGGCTTCGTCAGAGATACATGAATATTCGGATTTATCCTAACTTATGGGAAGGCGGATTACAATGTCTTGACTATTTAATTCGTTGAGGTAATGAGGAGACTCATCAAGTAATGAAAATCCTCTGATTAAAATTACAAATTTCCGTTTTCATAAAGAGACAGAGAAAATTGCGAGTTCTCGAAAATTCTTTGTAGCAGAATTTTTACTAGGAATTATTTTTAAAAATTCATCTCAGTGCCCCTAATTTTTGGTCTTCTAGGAAAATCATTTATTTAAATAAAATAAAGTTGGCTCGAGGCAAATAAATAAGTTCAATCAAAAGAATACGGAATAACGGTTTTTGTTCAAATTGAAGACGATTTTACATTAATGCTAGACTCCATATAATTATAATTATAATCTTCTTTATGTGCTCTCGTCTAATGAAATCGCTGGAGTACTTTTAAAATATCCTCACCTGGATTTATTAATCTAGAAATTTCATCAAAATGCTCACTTACAACTCTCTGAGTCGCTGGTACTGTTCAAGCACCTCTTTTCGAGAAAGTCTCATCAACCCCTCATCCCCACATAAAACTCCACATGCCCACTGTTACCATTGGAAACTTGTCGAAAGTTTGGCAGATTGAACCTGGCAATGTCCATTTCCACCAGAGTTTCTAGCCGTTAATTACTACGGTACAGACGTCGTACCGGACTTCCGGTGCGGAAGCTCACGAGCTCAGCAGAGCGAGCTTAATCGCTTGGCAATTCAGCGTATTTCACTGTGAAATGGGTTTAAGAAATTCCTTTCAAAGGACAAGGTTTTTTCGACCCCCAGTCCACTTTTTTTTTCACGTTAAACTGTTTTTAAAATCTTCGCTGAAGTTGATGAAGGATCTTCATGCAAATTTCTGGAATAATGAGCTGAGAAAAGTTAAAAAGTTCGCTCTTTCTTTGTGGCATCGATTTGCGGGATTTTTTCACGCATAATCTAACAAATGGCTGGAGGTAGGCGAGGTGACTTTCTCTTGGAGACTTTAGAATTATCAAAACTAATTAGTTTGGCATTTGTACTTTGCTAGTCGAGCCAGAGGGAGAGAGAGAGGTGTCTCGGGAAATTAAGGGGTTGGTTTATGTCGAACGCAAGTTTTGTTTCTTGTCAAAGCGTTTTTGGTATTGGATATTGTCCGACTCAAGCGAAAGACAACTTTGGAATACCTGGAAAATTCAATATTCATTAAATACGCACACATACCTCAATATATCGATTTTCCATATGTGTTGATATCGATTTCGGATGCACCGATACATCGGTTTCCGATAAAGAAGTGTATTGATTGTGTGTCAATCTGAATACGAATTATTAATCATTAATCTGAATACGATACGTGACCATGATCCGTTAGTTATTAACGAATGGGCGTCATCCTCCCCAAATTTCCAGATTTATAATTTCGAACTATTCAACTTTCCCATTTACCGGCACATGCATTTCCACAACTAAATTCATCATCGAAAGATTTTATTTGCAGACTCAAAGAGCCATTTTTCAGTGCAAATAGAACTCTTTTCATTCCTCTGACAGCCAAACCTCAATATTCATTAAACATTGAAACATAATACTCGCGAAACGTACACATTTTATACCTTTTCCATGGAGACTCGACTGTGTAACCACGGTGGCGTTCAAAATCGTGCTTTTTCCGTTTCTCTCTTTTTTTTTACCCTCATCCTCGTCCATCAAATGTATTTAATTTTTTTTGTTCATTACATCTGATATCGTTTGCATTTTATTCTGTTCCATTTACTTTTATTTTGAGAATGGAATTTTTAATGCATCGTAACCAGTTTTATTCGAGCGCATAAATCACTCATGAGATAAACAAACAAAAATACGAAACGCACACGAACAACAATCGTAATGATGAAAGAATAAGAGTTAAATAAATTATCATCAACTGAAACGTTGACGTAATACCATTAAACACTGTCATTACATGTATGTATTTGTTTTTCATTTGATATTGTTGAATATTTATTGTTAATTAGTGAAACGTCGTGCGACGATAGATGATAAATCGACTTGCGCATCGATGTTGTGAAAACGCATTAGAGATAAAAGCATAATGAATGCTCGCAAAAAGCTTTGTGTATAGAGAGGCTGCAAGGATGGCCGTTGAAATAATGTTATAATGAAAGAGAGAACATAATCAATACCTAGTTTATCCGGACAATTTTTTTATCAGTATTTTTTTTTCCAATCGGCGATGGCGGAGAAGGGGAATAAGAGGTGGGGGGACTTTTTAATTTACAAATGAAAGGACTAGAGTGATTTAGAAACAAATGGAATCGGCATTGGCTCGTCTGAAATGGAAAAAAAAGAAGTGACAGTCAATTAAAAAAGTTTTTGCGCTAAAGTTTCATCATGGATGAGAGCTTCCAATCTGCTATTCTTGGCTAGAGGAGGGTTAATTGGAGAATCATAACTTTTTTTTTCTTATTATAGTTATATGCATGTTTATATATTTATGTATCTGTGTGACAGTTTTATGGTGATCAATAACGGGAATGTTTGATATTTTATGTTTCATTGTTACGAGTGGACTTAGGGAAAAAATTATAGAAAATTTAGATTTTAAATGAAAGGTTTGAAGACCCCAGGGCTGCTTGCAGAGCTATTTATTAATTCATTAAGGGTATTAAGATGAAAATTACGTTTGGCAATATTATTTCCCTGAGCAACAATATTTTTTGACAGTGCATTTCTCCAGGTCAGTCATTCCTCGGTGGCCCATGTCCATCTTGGGATATTCCTATCGGCTTGAATTATGATATCATTGTGGTACACATGTCCTCGAATGAACACTCAAGTAAATGATATTCAATCAATTTTTTCACGTACCGATGCCAATCTCCGTTTATGATTCACAAATTATCCAGCGAATCGAATTACTCTAATATAATTACGAAAATTATTCATCCGCCAGACACGATATTTCCTCTTCCCCTAAGAAACCTGATCGTCAACGTTATCTGCATAATTAATCTCGAAGTCTCCAAGGACAAGTGCCCGTGAAACCCTGTAATTCAAATCAGTTTCTACCCATTAAAAAGACAATCCACCACTGCATCGACGAATATTCCAGTATAATCCAGTCCTGTATAAGCTGGTTAACTTAATACCCTTGTTGTACACGTTATCACTCAAGGGGGACGTCATAACTTCACATTCTACACATTCGAAACTATGCAGCGACTCGATTAACGATTCTCTCTATTTACTCGTCAACTCTTAACGATCAATAAAATCTGGGATATCTCAGTTGCACATCTCAAAGTCGCCAGTTTGACGATGGCAGTAACTGAAGGTATTAAAAATATTAAAATTTTTCCAAATAAACTGTCATGAAAGGGGCATTCGAATTTTCTCATCAAATAGTTCGAATGAAAAATGGCTGAAGTTGTTTAATGCCCCTTCGCTTGCCAAAGAAACCGAAATAACATCCCTCAGTTGTTGTTCTCCTCTTCAACGAGAAACATAAATTACCGAGTTGTTTTGCTTCTCTTGTTTTTTTATTCTATTTGTTAATATCAGTCATTCGAGCTCTGATTGTATCACATTGTCATTATGATGTCTCATCGTGAAGTATTACCCGACTTCTTCTAGGCGAATCATTTTACAAATATCTTTCAGTAAAAAACTAGAACACGAGAGCTTTTGGATCCTCTAAAAACATTGAACTACCCGGTTTAGCGTTATAAAAAAGTAGCCTCTAATTTGGTTCTTATCGGAGGCTCTCCAGATTGTCCTAGAAGATAACAAAGTTCCATCCAAGGATGGAAAAAGCCCAGAAAACAGGTTGAGATCACCTCACGTCATCCAAATGCTCCATCAGTGTCTCGTTAAAGCTCGTTGATGCTCGTGCAAGGGTACACAGCCGGTGATAGGGGTTTTTGGTTTGTGCTGCTTACTCAACGTCTTGGTGTCTCGAGTCCCCTGAAAGTACTCGCGACATATTCCACGGAGAGGATGTTCAGCCTCAAGAATGGCCTCTGTAGCTTTAACGATTATAACCCGAAATATACGTAGATGCTGGCGCCGTTCGGGCCAACGTCCGTTTCATTTCCGCATTTGATTGTGATTAAACTGTAATCAAGGAGTGGTGGATTTTTTTTTTTTCTAGTTATCAAGGTAATGGATCTGAGTAGATGACGAGGAAATTCTTTCGGAAGATCGGGATTTTCGTTAATCAAAGACGGGTTTATGTTCGTCGGGTTTTTATGTCGTGACTGATGGAGTCAAACTCGCGTGCAGTCGAGATGAAATGAGATAAATGAAAGGAGGAGAATTACGGAGGGAGATGTAGGTCGTATCGATACACGGAACACCGATCGGTCATTTCTATTTCTGCGTGGAATTCATTAGCTCATTCTATCCCCGCTGATGGATTCGGGGAGGCTATTTTCGATGGCGTCGGTTTATGAGTGCAATAGGTTGATTTCAGAGAGTGGAAAAAATTGAGACGTCGACGGTAACGGAATGGGTATTGAAGCCGCCATGATGGAGACCCTCAGATTAGATTATTCTATCCTCAAGGTCTGAAATACTCCACCGGTGCTGGATTTTTCAATTCGTCTGCAGAGAATTCAAGTTCCGGTTTCACTATTAACGATTTGACTTTATTTTAATTCTATTATAATTATACCAAACACTTATTTATAATTTATAATGATAATTTATCATTATAATTATGACAAATTTTTGTAACCATGTCCCATGATACTGACATCTGTCTAATTGCGGAATATCATTCGAGGAGACGTTAATTTATAAATTCAATAGTTTTTATTACTGGATTTTAATAAAGGCTACTGGAAAGCAGAACTCTTTCCCTGATTCGGGGAGAAATTTCGTTGGAATGCACTACTTTTCGTCTCTACATTTTAGTACAACTGGGCACTAAAATCCACAAACTGTTACGCGAAACCAGAAATTTTTTTCTCTCAGTCGCTTTCCTGGGGCTGATGAGCACCCATCCAATTACGAATCCCACTCGCGACTGCTGTTAATGCTTTTCACAGTCAGTAGTTACTATTGGTGATTTCACAGTATTATTTCATATTTCAAATCACACGTAAGGTACATAATATATGCTGCGTTATTCACTCAGTCAAATGTGTTCATTCATGTATTTCAAATGTCAATTTCCACTGTTCCGTTTACAAGATGAAAAGATGAATATCATGACCAGTCATAATCATTCACATATGTTGATTGTGCGGCTTTCGCGGCCATGATCACTAACATCATTGGCTCCCGGTTGGATACCGCATTTTTATTTGAATATTCCCGCAGGCCCAAAAATGTCGGTTTAGTCCACTCTCATGGGCAGAGAGAAATGTTCCATAAAATTCACGAAACTCACAGTTTGCTGACCGACTGGAGAACCGCCGGTTCAAGCAAATATTATGAAACGCTATGGAAATGTAAATTCATTTTAATAACGGGAAAATAAACAACTAGAAGAACAGCTAAATTCAAATGAAAATCCCACATGTCTCTTTCCCTAAAAAATTCCACACTTTAGTATACCATCGTCTCGTGCTCCTCCTTCATAAATCCACTCATGTCCAAAATGATATGTAGAAATGATTCCTCGAGTTATCTCATTAAAAACCCAAGAGCAAGCTCATATCACATTCCCACACGAAGTACCTCGTAAAATCCGAGAATTCACCTATTTTTTCCATCTCAACCGTAAAAATAATCCGACCAGAATTCTTTTCATCTTCATTCATCGCTGAGTGGATGGAATTTTTTTTCACCCTCCGAGAAAGACAAAAAGTAGTTTTATCGGTTCATCGACGTAGAGATGCACTGACAGCCACTGCAATTCAGGAAAAAAGTTCAGGCAGACGTCATACCAACGAGTTCGCCAGTACTTGTGTCCCACCAGCTACAGTTTCTCTATTTTTTTACAACAAAAACTTTTTCTCTCCAACCCCCCGTGAGTCTCTTCCGTATATAGGTTACAGTGTTTCACCACCAGCGAACGAAACTCCCACGAGGAGCCAGGACTTGTGCTCCTCTTTGTCACTGTTATTGCCTCACTGTCGCTTCAGGTTGAATGCAAGTATTCGGCAAGCTACTGGGGGCATTCAGCTGAAACTACATATATATCACTTCAGAAGCGTTTTTTCATGCGACTAGAAGAATTTATTTCCGAGTGATGGAAAAGATCAGTCGCGAGACAACAGAGTGAAAAGTGATTCGCAAGACTCTGACTGAGTTGATGATTCTCTTTGTAACAGTCGTTTGACGGTATTGCGACTCGCTATTTCAACTCAGTGAGAATGAAAAATTCGGAATCAAATGAGAGTGGAAATGACATGGATGAAAAACTGGTGTTGAACAAAAATATAGATAAAGACGATAGTCGGATTTTAGGTCTTGTGTTCTCGGACGGAGAACTTTTATAGGACTGCCCTTTACGTCGCTAGTTTTATCACTCATCGTTGTTGGGAAGGGTAGAGAGGATAGGGAGTTTCTTTATTTTAAGAGAATTCTTTTTCAGGGTAGAAGTTACTTTTCCACATTCGTAATGGAATATCCTATGTCGAAACACGTGTTTCAAAAAATTCTTCTTGTTTTACACATTTTTGGACATGAAGAGTTTTTAACTTTGGTGATAGTACAGGAAATGTGACTTTACGTTTACGGAATTTATTTTAGACGATTTTCAACGACTCAATTTTACGATGGAAAATTAATTAGATATAAATCATTAAAAATTCTCGCGATAATATTCGAAAAGGACTATTTTTGAATTGTTTAATAGGGAAAAAATACCTAAACTATTCGGATATGCGGAAAACTCCAGAAAAATTATCTGATGAACTCCATGTCTTCTGTTTCGGAGTAATTTTCCTTCATTTTTCCATTCTCGTCAATTTTTCTTTTCTGTGTTTACTTAACCGTAGAATAATCCCGGTGCGCTTGGAGTTTTGAACCCTTGATACCCGCCAATTATTCATTACCCTTCGTCCCGCTCCAATTGTGATATCCCCCCAGCAGGGGGTGAGGGCCTCAGACACCGGAATCCAAGGGAAATTAAACCCAAACACAAGGCTATCTATAGCTTTTCACCGAAAAAAAGTTAAAAATAAACTGAAACTTGTCTGAGAAAATATCTTCCATTCCTTGAGTTTATTATTCACCTCTCGTGCAGCATCAGGACATGAACCAGCCGCTTTTCATAGATTTATATTTTATCCTGGATTACGTACGATACCTTTTCCGCAGTGAAACGAGAGAGCGAACTCGATGGCGTACGCCTTGGAATTCCACCGACTGCGACATCCAATTTTCACGTCCGATGATTCCAGCCGAGTCGATACTTCCTCGTGCACTACATATCTCTCCCTCAACCGCCCAAGGACACATTCACCCAAGAGATTTACTCTCATTTTTCTCTTGAAAAATAAAAAAGACGAGAGCAAATAAAAATGAATAGCCGAGAGAGCAAAAAATTCAGTTTAAACATTTCTGCTTTACACTCGGTAATAAATTCCCATTAACCAGCACCAGGGGTTAATAAATATAATCCAGTCTACACTGGTGCAGTCTAATTAAGATTCTACCCGAGTATTCCTCGGACGCGGGGCTCTTTCAAAGATAATTCCGGGGGCTTCATGAGAACGAGGACTTGCTTAATACTCAAACGCTCCCGGTATTTCTCGGAGATATTCACCATACGTTAATAGGCAATGTCGGACACTCACTCTTCCTCTTGCTCACTTCTCCCCTCAATACTTTCGCGGAGCTACGGATTAGCTTTGGAATTGTAATAGGTGAATTCAATTAATTTCGTGGTATAGTAATCGGATGGCGTAGACTAGAAACTGTAATAACATTTTGTGAATTACATATTCTCCTGGGAAGAATTTGTAATGGATTTTTGAATTGAAATTTCAGGCATTCAGGTGCTCGAAATGAAAATAATTTGCAAAATTTGGTTTTCTCAATGTATCCGCTTTTGTAGAATTTTCATCACACGCAGAAAAAAAAATCACATTATTTTAGGTTCGATATTTTATTTATTTTATTGGACGGAGTAAATATTTTTCTTATAATCTAACGCTGCATTCACTTGATAGAATTTCCACCGAATTTTAAAATGACGATATTTTCACGGCAAGCGATTAATTTTTTTCTATATAGCTCATGAATTCAGCGCACGAGAATGTTTGCAGAATACCATATTTTGATACAAATGTGATAGGCTGTTCACGCGTGTGAAGCCGGAGGCTCGAGGCGAAGCCGCGGGCTGCGAGTCACACGAGCTGAAAAATCCCCATCGTACATGTGTCGAACAATTTTTTTTAACAAGCGATGAATCTTTTTTACTTCACACATTGACGGGAGGAATTTCTATTGACGAATGATAAAACCGAGTTTTTCGCCCGCGGTAACCGCAACACTAGTAACATTATTCAATCCGGAAAGTTTACGATAAATTCGTGTAAAAAATATTAATTATTCAATTGTCCATCCTCTTAATACTTAATTCCTTTATTTTTCAACAAAAGCATAGAAACTACATCCAACATTTTACTACTCACGAAAATTTCTGGAAGAAACTGCTCAACTCCTATTCATAAAGGGAGAATAAAAATTTTCAGATAATTCAGCGTTTGAGTGATGGGTTAACTAGAAAAAACGTTTCCTCATTATTAATTCTCTTGCCTCTCGACTCAAGAGACAGCCGATCGTTATCGCCATTGTCCCGGGCGATAATAATCGCCAGTGGAAAGCAGAGTGACGGAAAAATTTTCCAGTATTATCTATAATCGACGTGTGATTATTTTTTTCCATTCTCTTTATTGTTTTCCCATCCAGTTCTCGTTGTTTTTAAGCTTTATTGTCTCACTCGGCGTCTATATCACTAGTTGCCGATGTTCGTAGGGATCTGGGGGTAGACAAATCACACGGATGAAAAAACCGGGTCGTCGAATTTCCAATTTCACCTCGAAAAGCACCGAGGTACCGTACCTTATCCGTTATTCTCGCCCTTTCTCCTCCTCGTCCTCGTCTTTTTCTCTTCGACTTTATCCTTTGCCGTTTCACGCGGGAGATGGCGATCGATGGTTCCTCAACTTTTCCCCGGTTATTTTTCACCCGAATAGTTGTCAATGTACAGAGACAAGGGAGGAAGAGGTGGACTTTTGCTAGAGCATTTGAAAGAATACAAATGTGTGGGAAAAGAAAGGATGACAGGAGATCAGCGAGCGTGGTTGTAAACGAGCGGAAGTCGATGTGAAAATGCTATTTCGTTTGTCATGTCAAAGAAAAAGGGAGTGCTGGAGAGGTACAATGGTTCGAGGTAATGGAAATGTCGAAATTGTCATTTTCTTACCCTTTTAAAAGCCCTTGGATTGTCTTTCCGAGTTGAAATACTGTTTTCTGCAGAAAATTCTAAAAAATACTGACGAAAAATACCATAGAAAGAGCGAAAATCATCGCGAAATTATAAATCTTGAAAATTAAGATAGAGAATAAAATTTCGAAGAGGGCCTGGACAATATTTCATATCTTGTTCACAGAGACATCGCTTATCTAAATTAAGTAAACATTATTATAGAAGTACTTTATTTTTAATTCACTAATAATTATGGGATTGTAATACTGATTTTTTTCATCGAACAAATCGTGAACGATTCTCCACTGTTAATTTTTTTTTCATCGAATACGACATTTTGATCCACTGTTATCTAGGTAATTGTTATCCAACTTGTCTCTCTCTCTCTCTGTCTGACGTCCATCAATAATGTCGCATTCAATAAAAAAAAGCTCAACCGGATGAAAAAAAATCGTTTAATGCAGTGAACTCTCCCTCCTGACTTCATTAAATTTAGCACGTCCGTCACAATGAATTACCCCCAACGGAGTCCAGCAATAATTCACCAATTTTCCCACACAAAGTTTATGCGGTAGTACAAAGTATACCGATCCGCGTGTAGTCGAGAGACGCCCGACAGTACCTAAAGCCTGCGGTGTATCCGCGTGTCAGTTCACTCAGGCTGTAATACAATACAGTAAGCCCCGAGAGAGCTAGAGTGAGTGAGAGAGAGAAAGAGAGTCTGTTTACTTGTTTATTAATATTTTAGCGGCAAAATGCGATGCTTTTTCAACTGTTTGGAACGACAATTGCCTGGACGCTGTGTCATGGAGATCTCTGTGTTGGTTGAGCCTGTTTATGTTTGTGGATATAATTATCGAGACATGGAACATTGACATCTTTTTTGACATAACAAATATGTTACTGAATATTATATATTTGCGTAGACTATAAATGCTAGAGCATCACATAGTTTTTATTTTTGTGTTGAAAATATTTCAAACAATTTTTTTTCCTATGAAAGTCTGGAGGGAATGAAAGTACAGACTTGAAAGTGTTTCAACGAATTAGGAGAGGCAGATGGAAAATTGATTGAAATATTTGGAGTGAAATAATTAGACGTAACTTCGTTTTTATTAATAGCTGGCATTAAACGTCGTGCTCGCAACGAAGAGGCACATCTTCAGCAGACGCATCGAGCTGCAAAAAATCGTTGCGACGATTCGATCGTTGATGCTTAGCACCATCTAACTGTCTGTCGAGGTGAATGATTGGTCATTGATTTTTTCATCCATCACAGGTGGACCTCAGGCACATGGACGAGCAGCCAGGGAACAACGTGGTAGATGTGGGGGTCGATCTCTCCGAGTTCTACATGTCGGTCGAGTGGGATATACTGGAAGTGCCTGCTGTCAGGTTAGTCAATCAATTCAAATCTTGTCAATTTTATCAGTTTTAATATCACGCGATGGGTGATTAATGAAATTACCAATAAATAAATTGCTCATAAACTCAATAAGGGGAAAGGCAGGCCTTGCAATTTTAAAAAAATCTTCTTTGTAGCTCATTTTATGAGAAACTGGTGGAACGAATACTGAATTTTCATTCCCCGTTGAAACAAAACTTTGAATCCCGTCTAATCATCTCACCGTTATCGGCATCCCACACCAAGTCGCTGAGAATTCTCACGCAAAAACCCTTCACCCCGAGAAATTCCACAACTTCTAGAATTTCCCTTTAATCCCTCCGGAATTTAATCTCATTACATCTTCGAACGAGAATCGACACAAGTATCCCCAAGATTTTATCCACCGAGCCTCTGTGGCCGTCTGAAATTTTAATAAAGCGCCTGCTCTCCTTGCTCCTTTCTCGAGCTCTCGACTATCGAGGAAAGTCAGTAAAAAGGGGGGAAAAAAGATCATGACGATGTAAAAACTGGGGCAATATTTATCCCACTCGCAACGTGAGGCTGCCTCCGAATACGATACCTTCAGCTTTATCATTATTACAAGACAAAAAAAGAGTCTTAAATTTTCTTTTTTCCGTTTTATTGCAGAAATGAAAAATTTTACACCTGCTGCGATGAACCATACCTGGATATAACCTTCAACATAACACTGCGAAGGAAGACACTGTTCTACACCGTTAACATTATAATTCCATGCATGGGAATATCTTTTCTCACTGTACTGACATTTTATCTGCCCAGCGATAGTGGTGAAAAGGTGAGTAGATATACTTTTCAACAACTTTTAATTCAATTTCCCTTTGACTGGCCCGCCTACGTGTAGGGGTGGTAAGGGGGAGGGAACTATTGCCAACGTTACACAGCATTATCCCCTGTAAAGGGCCTTCGATGCTCATCACGAGGAAATTTTCATGTTATATCTTCAGTCGGATTAACCAGATGAAATTTAATTAAACTTGCGAGAGCTTCGCTCGAAAAGTTTAGACCAGTGGAAGTATATTCCCCATTTTTTCACCTCGGAGATTGTTTTATTGGCATTTTTTGCAAAAATAGCCTCCTCGAGAGATTTTATTCATTATTATTGATATTTATTACTCTCGTTGGAGGAAGAGAAAGAGGGAATAGAATACGAGTGAGCTTTAGAACGGATTTGTAAATGTTTGCTTTGATGATTTTTGGAAATCCGGATTGAGCCAATCAGGACAGGCTTTTCGGGGTTGTGAAAGACATTTAGATATAGATTTCAATGACAGCTCTTCCATTATCCTTCTGACCAATGGGATTGCGGTTTACGATGTCCCGGGCTCCAATCAAAAGCGAATTATTTCGATTATTTCGCAGCGTTCGGTTATTTCCGATTGGAACGCACAACAACGGAAAAATATCGATGGCACCACCGTAACACCGAATACCGCAATCCTATTGGCCGAAATGCGCAGCGCGAATGTCGCCATAAACTTCTACGCGGAGAGAAATGCTCAGTAAAAATGACGGAACAATTTTCGTTATTTGCAAGAAAGGGAAATGAGGAGGGGAAGATTCTGGACTTATTGTCTCCAAAATTGAAATTTTTTTAGACGTTCCAGTCGGTAAAATGTGCCAATCGTTAGTGAAGCGTTTCGAAACGACTTCTTCTCACTTTTTATTGATTTTTTTCACCTCGTATATTGTAGAATTGTTTTGAATTTTTATGGGAACGTCTCTCTTCGTGCATCGATTCAGATTTAAT
The DNA here is from genome assembly GCF_034640455.1 of Diachasmimorpha longicaudata. Taxonomy (NCBI): domain Eukaryota; kingdom Metazoa; phylum Arthropoda; class Insecta; order Hymenoptera; family Braconidae; genus Diachasmimorpha; species Diachasmimorpha longicaudata. The sequence continues at coordinate 12,739,893 of NC_087225.1, forward strand.
CAATGCCGGGCCATGAATATGGAGAAAGTATCGTCGCCTTCCATAAAAACCTCTCCTAACACCTTCTGCGCGGGGAAAAAATATCGTTCTTCTTCCCTCGATGTGAGGCAATCAATGTGCAAAAGGGGATAGTTTATACCGATGCCCAAATCCATTATCGTCACCCTAATGACAGATGGGGGACAATCGACAAATGGAGAATGGATCTGGACTCGCAAAACAAAGAGGGTGAATTAAATCCGAGAACTCTTGTATCTTAAATTGGTTACAATACTCTTCTCTCGGCTGTCGTTAAGCCACGTATATGAGAAAAGGGACGCGACAACACTGTTCGGGATGGACAAGGGTTCGCGAGTTAGGGCTGACAATAAGTACCCTTCTCACGTAAATATCTGAGTTCCGGGATTCTCCAAATGGAGAGCCATCAGGGCAAAACGTCCTTAACGCCGGAGAGAGAGAAATGGAGTTCGTTGTTATTTTGACTTTACAGAGAGGAATATTCCGGGAAAATGATGACACTCAGGGTCCTTTAGAAATTTCGAAAATTACTAGGACTATTAATTTTTCCCAGTATCGTCATTTTATATATTTATGAATTGCAAATTAAAGGTGATAGCAGTATCAAATATACGAAAAGTGCTTCCAATTATCGCTGAAAGCTCACTGACGCTGTCAATCGGTTTATCGTATTTTTTGGAATTTAGTAGTCTGGTTGCGACAGGGGATTTTCCATAGCTCTTTTTGGGTTTAAAACCACAAGAGGCTTTGATCCTTTGCTGCCAGGTCAGCTTATATTCAGAAATTTGGAATGCCGGTGCCTTGTTCTAGTCAGCTGTCAGGGCTATGACAATATTGGAGGTGAAATACGAAATTTTGGATTATTACTAATAAGCAAGTGAATGGTGCAGTATTGAACTGGTAGACTAGAATCGGTTTATTTTTTTTAGCAGTTTACATTTCATTTCAGTGCTAATTGCCACTTACACACACATATATAACCGGGTGTGGAATCTGCATTTTTAATCACAGTGATCCATTTATTTTAGACATTGATCATTTTTTCAGATAAATTCAGGGTTTCTAAAAAAACTGGACATATCATTTTTATGTTACACCCTTTTGTAAACTTTCCCTTTCACTTCGTCAGACAATATCTTTCACTATCTCCACCTGAAAGTCATCATAATCCAAGTTTCGGTGAACGCCCACCCGCCACCCAAGTGATACAACTTGGGGATGGAGTTTGACTATCGAAATTACGGGTGAGTGATTACACCCGGGAAACGGTCAGACCGGCGTGTTTGATCCTTCCTATCTAAACTTAGGTCAAGGGTCGAACTGTAGTCACTGTAAATGATCCTCTCAGGCTTGCCTAATGAATATTTGCCCCCCCAATTTTCCATCAACATCATTATTAATCATCACCCCATTTTTTCATATTTTTAACTGAAGAAAAAAATATTACCAACCACAAAAATATGAATGCGACAGACAGAAAAATTTGAAAAAATTATAAGTTATCGGTAAATGAAGAATAACTCATGGGTATTCCATTAAAATTTCATTTGTTTATTGAAAATTAATTAGAGGATAGATTCGGAACCGTTTCGAATATTGTTGCTGGGGGGAGTGTTCCACAGATAATAATATATTTTCTCAAACTTTTGTATCCTTCTCCTTCTCAATAAGATAATTTACCGGAAAATTCTCTTCTTCCATGCGTGCCAGTGGCAGGTAATTTCGTTCTCCTCAATTTATTTGCATTTTTATTTTTTATAGCATTCATGCTCCATTTATTTCCAATTATTTCTTAATATTTCACTCGAGATATATTTTTCTTTCGCCGGAGTCTCGCAGCTGTAAAGAAATCAGGGCTTCTTTCCACGATGAAGCACTAGGTGCACCGGAGCATTTCATGGCTTGACTTTAAGTGGAGGTCGAGTGTGTCTCGCTCTTTTTCCAACTGTCTTCCAAGCCGTTCATGCACTTTTACCGCTGTATATACTACGACCATTTCAATTACGCTCTGATTGCTGAAATCAAATGCCCCCACCATTGGCTAGTACCATATGGACATTTCTGGAGGAGTAAAAATTTCCCAGAGCTGTATTTAGTGTAAAGCAATCGTGACGACTTCTGATTGTACTGAAATTCAATTCCACGGGGTTATCGATAGCGAGAAAGTACTTGGGGATTGTGTCTTATTCGAGGGGAGATTTCACGCTGTTTTTCTTGTCGTATCGGACGATTTCATCCACTCAAATAACGCTGAGGGTATGCTCGGAATATTTACTTCAATTTTTCCAATTTTTTCCATGACTTTTGTTAATTCATGGGTTTGTTTCGTATGCAAAAAATAATGTGTTTGTATTTCCTTGAGTTATTGAAATATCTCATTAAAATAGGATGCATGAGTACGTAGTGATGAAAAAAATCTAAATAACGAGAAAAACCATTGAAATTTGTTTTCTAATCGCCTTAGAATAAATTTCAAATGGTTTAAGAGATGAAAACTCATTAAAAACATGGAAAAAATTCAGTAGATCGTGCAGGATTGAAAAGAATAATTTTCTTTCTTTCCCTTCGAAATATAGAAATCTCATTAAATGGCACACGCCAATGAAATGCTTCTACATCAGAATAACAATCATCACTCTTCATCCCTTGCGGTATTCTATCAACATCCAAGTATTTCCTCACACGAGAGAAAGGAATTGATTATTTACTTCCCTCTTAATTAAATCTATCTCAGTAGAATGATTATTTATATTTTACTTTATCTCCTACACTTGTAGTTGAATATCAGATTTCCCAGGTTCCTTTGTCTTGATGCCGGTGAATATTCCGCTATTATCATTCAAAATTTGATCGCCTGCACACGTAAATTACCATCGCATAAGCGTCATTTACGTTTCAACCATAAAGTGCGATATTTTGAAGCTTAAATTGTGCTCTTCATAGCGGAAAATACCACCAGATCTCATAAAAATATGCTTAACAAACCGTAAATTACTCCTATCAAAAAATAATCTACGTCCAGATCGTTCTCTGTGCAGTGAACATAAAAATATCTTTAAATGTCCACAACAGACAGTCTATTTACCAATCCACACGTTCATTCTTTACTGGTGACAAGTGCGCTGTTGGTATCTAAAAAAATTTTAATGAAAAGCCGTTCAGGCTGTAGCTCCCTTAATGAAGAAGTTTTTCTATTAAAAAGTCCAGAAGTGGATGAAAATAACTTTCCCATAAAAATTTATTGATACTCAAAGCGTTCAGTGCACATAAGACGTATCCCACAAAGAAATACCGAGGGGGCTTTTTCATAATGCAATATATGAAAACGCTTTCACAAACGCCTCAAAGGCTCTTGGTATTTTCCTCAATGTGACGCATTGCGAGGGACGAGTCGACCGTACACGTGAAAATATTGAGTCGCCTTTCATCGACGTCGAGAACTACCTGTATAATATTAAGACGTTTATATATGGCCTCCATTGTTGTATGAAGGTGTGAGGGATCGGGCGATATCGGTAAGATTAATACCGCACAACGCGCCACCTGCAGTTATCCAGCCCTAGGATCAACGGGGGGATAATAAGGGCTCTGTGGAAGGGTAAACTGTCTTCGCGAAGTCTCTGGGGAGGGAGAGGCTCTGAGCCTCGACGCTTTAAAACGTAATAAAGGAACGTTGTTGGACGGTGAGTTGAGCCAGCAAGAGTGTCTGTGGAGAGTGCCTCTTTTTTGTATTCATTTATTCAAGTGCATCTGGGAAATTATGAGGTGGAATAGAGAATTTTAGGAATTTAACCAGGTCTTTTCTACGTTTTTCTGAAAGAAACGTTTCCTTTCATGGTGATAAAACATTTTTCCCGGAAAAGCGTGGGATAAGAAAATTCTAGTCTTCTGTAATACTTATACAAGACCACATATTAACACGATTACTTATTCATGAAGATAAATAATTAAGTTCAGGGTAGGAATTATAATTTGAGGAGAATAATACCTGCGAACGAAGGGGGTTAGGGAATTTCAATACTCGAAAAGGTGCTCGGAGATTTAAAAAAACATTTGATATTTATCAACATGATTAATTAGATGAATATCACAGGAACAGAAACATTGGAAAATATAGGAAAAACTAATAAAAAAAAATCATTTTGTTGATAGACAAGACTCTCTCGCCTCTGTTGAGAAAAAAAAATCACATGATCACGGCGTTCTATTTTCAACCTCCCAAAAAATGCTTACAATGATAAATATAATAGAACAGTCGCGTCGCACTGTCGGGACGAAGGATGAAGTCACCCTGGCGCCTGCGAAACTAGTGAATCACGCAAAAATATTTATCCCTGTCAAATGCCGAAAAATTTCCCGCTGAATTTATCGTCTATTTTCTTTTGTATTTCGCCGGAAAGCCCCGAAGAATCAATAGTTCTCTGTCATAGACCATTACACCACTCTTTGGTAAACAGAGCCGCGAAAAAATCCTGGGAGAAGTGCAGCTTTATTTATTTGAAAAAGCCAAACGCAAAACAGAGGCATCGACAAGAATGTAGTCCCGAAAAAACAATTCATCATTGAGCTGTACTATTTTTATTCTTTACGAGCATTATTTAGCCGGGGGGGAGGGGATTTTGGAGGGTTGGCGTTTTGAAATTTGTAGGTGAGAGGACTGTTCGGGAACTATGTAGGAAATTTATGGGATTAATGGTGACTCCAGTGGGAGTATACACAGGACGACAACGGGCCCAGAGAGCCCAACGAGATGGATATATACTGGCTATTCATGTGCAACAATGCCATGATGTTTTAATGGCAACGAGTGGAGAAATTCTCCCACTGGACGCAAATCCAGGGGACATTAATAAACTTTTAATATAGAAAATTACGTCCGCCGAGAGACATTTCAACCTTAAAATCCACTAATTAGCGGGCAAACAGAAGAGATCACAGTTTTTTTTACCGTACGTTATCTCAATACTCGAAGTTGAATATAATCGAAAATATGTGCGTTGAGCGAAGTTTAAAAATACATTTTTGATCATGTGCTACGAAAAAGTAACTTTTTAGGCGCACTTCCCACTACCCTCCAAGTCCATCGTAAACTGCCTGCCCTTTCGCATCTCCATTCGTCCCATTTATGGAAATGAATGGATTTGGCACGCCTCGTGGAGTATTCATTTTTTTTCGCATCCCAACCAATCCCAAATGACTTCTCACCATCTCCAACTTGTGCTTCAGCCTGTTCCATTTCTTTATGATCTTGCCTTCCCTTGTAGATTCAGCCATCTCTTTCCACTCCGCTCTCCTCCTTCGAAAACTTCAACTCTTTCCTCTTCTTCCATGGTTCCCCTCGTTCCCCGGACGATATATTCGAATTTCCTCACTGCTACTCCTACCCTCGATCCGTACTCCCCTGGCGTCTCTAAAAAACCTTGGGGGAGCGTAAACTTATCTTGAGGTATGGGCTTTTAGAGCGCTGGACGTGCTTCAACGAGCCACGTGTGGACGAATTTTCCTCATCTTTTTGGTGTTCACCTCTGACTCTGATACGATATGCGAAGAAACAATACCCATTCATCAAAGTTTAGAGTTTTAAATTCTTTCAGCGACGTGGAGAAAAATATGTACTATAAATAACGTTGTAATTCCAAAGCGGCTAAGTCTAAGGAACTGTTATGGAATTTTTCCCTAATTTTTATCTGATTGTTTTTTGTTTTTAAAAAGACGACACCGTCACTTAAATTTCGCTAGTCACTTTTGTAACCCTTAAGCGAACTTGATCTCCGTAATTTTAAAACTTGTAATTTATTATCAAAACACTGATGAATATTCTATGATTCCAGGTTACGTTATCCATCTCCATTCTCATTAGTCTCCACGTGTTCTTCCTCCTGGTGGTGGAGATCATACCGCCCACTTCGCTGGTGGTTCCTCTGCTCGGGAAGTACCTCATATTTGCGATGATTCTGGTGTCCATAAGGTAAGAAAATATTAAATTTTTTAAAGTTGCCGTCAAAACCGAGTTTTCGCACATTTCTGGGGTATCGCCATAATCGTTTCATCCAATGAATATAAATTCATTTATATTTTCATTATTTATTTCGATAAAAAGAATCTTCACATTCAATTGAAAAAAATTCTGACGCTATTTTTCACCGGATAAAGACGTACACATAAACGAATATCTCTTCAGAGCTGTCACCGATAAATTAAAAGGTGATGGAACGTGAAGATATCACGAGAGCTTGACATTTGGTTTTCGGGGTCATTACAATAATAACTTCCTCCCTTCGGCTCAAATCTAGTGATTTACAGTGACATTACCACCAGAGTCATTCGGCGTTCGAGCAAACGCTCCGGGATTACCACCCCACATATTTTTTGCACATCCATCCGGCCCCTGCATCTCAGTCACTGGTGGTTCAGGGATCGAGTGAACTACCGTGATTTACGGCACAAACTTGCAGGCATCTGGGGTACTATAACACGATGTTCCTCAGGAGAGACTGACACTAGTCCTCAAAAACACTGCTCGCCACATTTCCCCTTCACAAATAAATCCTTCTATTTCATCAGATTAATCATCACAGATATCTCCGAGCGAATCAAATCCCCCTATTCTCAAATAAACTACCATGAAATAAATAGACAAAATAAATGTCTCTTTGTTATCTAGGAACGCTTGTTGGCACTATCACATGTGCTACGGCATCAATGTCATTACTGATGTTTGAAGCTAAGGAAGTATTTTATCCTTCAGAAATATAACTTAAAAAATATTTTGAATATCAGTTTCTCATGTGCAATTATGCGAATCTGGTGGAGACAGATAATTCAAAAATTTATTTTGAATTTTCCCGCGGCATCCTCTTGACAAATATCGTATCGGATTTTTTAATCACACGAAACTGTGACGAACGAGTATATCTCGTAATTAACTTTTTCCGTCTCTTTGAAGCTGCTCGGTGCCGCATGAAAATGAGGTTTCCGGAGTTTAAACTGCAATCCGCGTTTTCAGTCCGAGCCGAGAAGTAGTTGAGTACTCAATGAACATGTCTAGCTTCCGAATTTAACTGTTGAGGCCATCGTTACGTATTTTCCCAGTATTTTAAATATTTTACCAATCGAATTAGGCCAATAACAGTTCGTAATTTGATAATATGCATGAATAAATAATCAGGTGTTCAGGTGTATCACGTGCTCATAAGTTTCGGACACATTTGATCACTTTCAAAGGAGAAATCAATGTACAATTGTACAATGGGTAGCCAACTGTGTTCTCTTTGGAGTTCAAAACCACCAACGTCCACCTCTTGTCTCGGATCCACTCTCCTGCAGGTGGCTTTTATCGCCCAAACCGCAATTGCAGATCCCAGGAATTCAGCGTAAACCCCTTGCTCACATACTTCTGTTCTATCCATTTCTCTCCCCGTCTCTTTCACTGCATATTCTCTTTTCTCGGTTTCTGGGAATAGTACCGGGGAATGTGGGTGCTACACTATCGGCTCATGAGAGGATGAACGAGAGCCGGAGTCGTGTGGTTTCTCTGCTGACGTGAGATCAGCCAGGGCTTTCCGAGGGCGAGAGCGCTATATGCTTCTTTCACATGTACTAACGATCGATTCCGTTGTGGGGATAACGTGTCGAATGTGCCAGCGGGAAAAACGATATGTCGGGCTTAGTGGGTGTGGAGACTATTGGTAAACATTCTAAGAGTTTTTTTTTTTTTTGAGGAACGACTTTTTCGACTGCCAATATTCATGGGAAATGAGAAATTCTGGAGAGCGTAAATTGTTGGGGGGGACGTGGAAATAAATTGTGGATGAAATAATATTTTCCGGCGTCGATAGATTCTTTCCTTTCGTAGCATCAATTTTATTTCATTCGGAAAATAAATTGTCGGACCGTGATATAATTAGTAAAGCTCGAGGAACAATTTAATTTGCTGAAGTTGAAAAATGACAGCGATACGGATTGTTGAGGATTGATTTTCAGTTACTCATCGAGAGTAAAATATATCTCCAGGAAAATATGATGTATGAAAATTCCACAAAGGCGTATGTAAATCTTCTACGAAAATCCTGGTATCTGAGGACTTCGTTCAACTCCTTCCCCTCTGTGTAGACAATTTGTCAGCATTCAGTCCAAGATCCGAAAATCCTGTGGTTATGTACATCTTCTTCATATCCAGGACGACAGAATGATCCGGCTCCAGAAGACTGATATTATTCTTTAATAAATTGTGTATTTATTGTTCTCTCTCATTGTTCATTCTAAAATTTTCCCACCGTCTGTCACCTTTTTTTTAATATTCCCACCATTTTTTCCAAAACACACCTGTATTTTTATCGTCGAAAACAGGAAGAGTGAGAATTTTTGTTGGTGGTTTGTTTCGCCAGTTTCATTTCCGCCCCGCGGCAAATCGGATAGGGTTCCTCTGATACGGAAAATGTTCGACTGCATGTGCAGGTTTCTATGACCGCTCCACAACCCGGGGGTGAAAACTAGTCTGTTTTTCTGGGAGTATTAGAGAGGATGGAGAGGAGAAGTGGGTGTACAATGACGAGATGAAGATGCGTGGGAACACAAAGGGTTTATTGTTTAGGGCTTTATCAGTTATAAATGGAGAACACGAAGGCACAGTCACCAGGGTATGAAGTATAATTGATTCTTCACATGCACTGGAATTTTTTTTTCTATTATTTTTTGGGGAGACAATGGCGCCCTTGTATTTTTCCTTTTGTTCGGATTTTAGAAACAAACATGTGGGTTTCAGTGACGCAGATATTCGGTTACAAGTTTTAACACAGAATGTTCATCTGATAAAGAAGCCGTTTTATAGTTTCGTACAATGAATTTGTGAGACAAAATATTTTTTAAATATCACATCACCGATTGATTGGTTATGAGGTTTAAAGTTTTTTTAATTAACTAAATTGCACCTAACAGCCTAATATACCATGAAATTAGTCTGATTGTAATAACATTCGCGCAAAATATTTAACTTATGAAAATCCAATTGCAATCTTATACTTGAGATTGCAGAAATCACCTGTCAACTCCATCAAAAATTTATTTTCAATCAAGAATTAAAAAAAAATATTAATCTTAATTACCTTGAATCAGATTGAATCAGATTGAATCAGATTTCCCATGAAAAATTTCGATACCATCATTCAAATTTTCCTATTTGATTAAAGAAGGGGGTGAGCAAACTATCAGTCCCCTAATTTCTCCCAAACGTTTTTCTCCCTGTATGATCTCACTCATTCAGTCTGCAATCTAAATATTAATTTCAATATTATCCGAAGAAATATCATTAACTCGTATGAATTATCTAATAGCTCAACGTTGACTTATTTCAATTAATTCCAATGAAATCCGTAAACTTCATTTCCACATTGTTAATTTCCCCCGAGTTCAAGCATTTAGTTACTCAACAGAGTGCCTGCTATGTTGAATGTGTACACTCTATGATTAACCGGTCGACTTTCGTTGGTGTGCGTTAACTAGACACGTGGGATACTTGGCCAACTTGCCAGCCTCCTTCCCCCCGCCCCCATCCCTCCGCACAGTGCAATACACCCCATGTCGTCCTGTATACAATACTCTCGAAAAGGATTTTGAATATTTCAAACAATTGTGTATATTACCGTTGACGCAAGGTCCTTGACAGATTCCCAAATATCGAATCGTTCATTTTCAGCAGTGGGTGAACACAAACACCCGCAAATATTCGATAGGACGAAACGAAAATCTCCGCGTGATGCAAATTGTCACGTTGAATTCATTTGCATTGCCAAATAAATTACGTGATTACAGTAAATAATCATCAGGGGATTCATCAGTGAATATATGGAGCTGTTTATTTCTGAAATTTTCGTAATTTTCAGGTGATTGTTTGAATTCTCTCATGATTTATTCTTCGACTGGTCACGATTTGTGGACGTTCTGTAATGAACTATATTGAGGATAATGAGTGCGAATAAATTTGTTACTGAAATGAGTTGATGGTAGTGAAGGAAGGGAAATTTTTGATAAAAGTTGCTCCTCCTTTTGATAAAAGTGTACTTTCCGAAATTTTCGACGTATTAAAATGAAATTGTATTTGTCGCTGGGGAAATATTTTTTTAGTGAAAATAAATAATGTGTCATGTGGTCGAGATATTAAAAATCTACGACAATTTACGCATTGCGACGGTAATGTGTTCTAAAAATTTCTCTCGATGTGATTAAATTCAAAAAAAGGTTAAAATTCTCATTGAAAATGTGAAATATCTGTTTATTGTACATTCACACGTACCTAAGCGCCCTTTCTATTATCATCCCTCCTCTCAACAGGGGTGATGCTTTTATCCTACCTCCACTCGGCTACATAAACTTATATTTAAGAAAACACGAAATAAAGGTGAACCGAAGTATTCCCGAGTCATTTCTATTGGCACAGTAGCTGTGTGTCAATGCCGGGAGAGTGAGTGCATGAGCGAACGGGTACGGTAAAACAAGACATTAGCTTTACGGAGCGGAAGAAAAGGGGGTTTGGCCCGTTTTCTACCTTCTTCCCAGTTATATTCCCCTTCGCTCATGGCTCCTCTACTTTTTTGAGAATCTCTGGGATTCTGCCAACTTCAGTTCTCTCACCACTTTCATCGAGTAAGATTCAAGATTCTGAGAGCTGTGGCGTCGGCAAAATGCCGTAAACCATTTTTTCTTCAACCTTGCTTTAGGCACCTCAGCAGCGATTCGCTGTCGTTTTATTTGAGCTCTAATTTTGTCGAGTTCACTCGACATTATCCTGCCGTATTCATTGAATTTTCTGTAACGTGACGTAAGGATTTATTTATTCATATTTTAATCTACATTTTCCCTCACATTTTTGGTGGGCAAATGCTTGCGACTTGCGAATCTAGACTGTGTCCACGTGAAATGAATTTCCACTTCAATTCCTCAATTTCGCAGTTGTTTTCAGACCTTTTGCAGAAATATTTTACAAACTTCCTGTCGATATTTAATTACTTTTTTTTGTGGATTAATTCTCCGGATAATTTCGGGTTAATTAATGGCCGTACAATTGAACTATCACAATTTTCGAGAAATACGAATGAAGGGAGTGGAAATTCTGGTTTGCGGAGGTGAGAAGGGACCCGGAGACAACGAGAAAATGAGATAGCGAATGGCAATACAGTACAGCCGCCGGAGATACTGCACCTACCCTATTAGCCGTTTCCATTCTATGTAGGAAAGAGTGAAATCCAATTTAAACGGAGGTACGATACGTAAAATCACGATGCAAGAGAGGCAAGTTAGCTGAGAGTAATACGCTTTTATAAGAATTTACTATAAAAAACAGAGGTATTCTTTCTCTGTTTAAATTTTCTCTTATGTTTACGTAACAAATTCATTTGAATTCGTTATATCCTCGAATTGATTTCAATTTCTAGATAAAAAAATCAGTGGCTGCGGTGTGATTGATAAAGCTCAAGTAATAAAACTATTGTAAATTGTCTTATAAACTATTCGTCAAGGCCTAAACAAATAGCTAAAGTACTTCGATATCATTGACATTGAATCACTTTTAGGAATTCGCAAATCGACACATCTTTAGGACGTAATTAATTTTTCAGATTTAACATGTCCATCTTTCACATTCCCGCTCCATTAAGAGGCTTTTTATTCTAGGAATTCTCTTTCTCCTCATCGGAATTTTCCTCGTCCTTCACTAAGCCTTCTTTCCTCCTTCATCCGCTCACTGAAGTTCTCCATCTTAAATTAAAATCGATTTGCCTTTGGGCTTGAGATGAGAGATGAAAAGCATGGGCCCAGGGAAAAGAAGGGGAGGAAGTCTACCTCAGGATGCATACCGCATTATCAATTCAACTCGGTCGGTAGCTCTCTTTCCCTTTATTCCCCGGAAGCTGCACAGCATGTGGCTTTCCTCTTCAGCCGTACAAATTATGGATCATTCTAGGCGGCATCCCACCACAACCTGCCTACGTCAAATTTCCCTGGTAATTGCTCAATATTTTATCAATTGGGCGTATAATTCTCGGTTACAGCAGTCACAGGGTATGATAAATTATCAACAAAGATGAGTCTCCACCATTTTTTTTTAAATTTCTTTACGTGGAAGGACCTTGCGAATTCTTTTCACCAGATATATTTAGAATCTGCCTCCAATTTTTATGAAAGACTTATTAACAAGTGCATAATTAATTTATTTATTTATTGTGAATCACACAGATCAAATATTTGGCGCCATTCGCAATCAATAATTTAATGCAATATCATTGGATGCATTGTGAACATGGCAGAATATCACAACGATGGCGGAACACTCGAGTAAGTCAGGTGTCTCCGATGCACCACCGTTGAACCACTCTAAACACTTCGACGTACTTACCCCTCCCCTCACGTCGAAATTCAAATCCCCCTTTCGATGTGGTTGTATATGCAGCACGTGCAAACGCAACACCACCCCCTCCCCCCATCACAACGCCTTAATGAATTTCCTCGGTCTAGATCCATAAATATTTAACGCCACCGCACTGATTTACTTTACATTCTTTCTGTACCTCTTCTACTGCAGACGCAGTGGATCAGGTACGGGTGTGGTATGCCATAGGTAGACGGCATCGCGAATTCCCCGGGTATCGCGTGCGACTCCGCTTGCAAATTGAAATTTTCTTTTTGAAATTCTACTTTTGCGAGTTTTATTTTTTAGAAAATCTGCATTATTGATGAAGAGGCAATTTTATCCAAAGAATTGAATTAACCACAATTCTCCAATGATTATAATCATAACTGAACGTTACCTCAACAATTTCCGGATTTTTCCCCATAAAATAATCTAAAAAAATATCCAATGTTGGACTGTACGTTTTCCATCTGGCCATGACAGAGTGTCACTACTTTTTACGAGCCATTTAAAAAAGCGCGGACGTTCCAACCAGCCGCATACTACTGTCCATTCTGCTTCGTTTCACATTTGTATATATATTTTTTTTTTATTTCAAATGCCCCTTTTATTTAACCACTAATGTACTTCTCCTTATTCGTTACTGCTTTTTTTTTTATTTCTTCACATTGTTTTGTCAGGCAATCTCATTTTCTGGAAGAGTGGGGATACTCCCTGGGGAATTTACCGACCACTCAACACGTGACTTGCGCCAAGAAGCCATCGGGGTTTATCCCGGATTGCGGCCAACAGCCAACGCCAGATCAACTTTTTCCTTTTTCCCCTCTACTCCTTTGTTTTATTTCGTGAATTTTCTCCACTTTTTCTTCCTAACTGAGGATGTTTTTTTCCTCTTTGTGGAAAGAGACACGAAGAGAGTTTCGTGACACAACTTTATCGCTGAAACCTTCGTTTCTTGTTTTATTGTCACTGTGAAATACGTCACGCAGATACAGCGACAGGTTGATAGGTATCATCAGGATGTCTGTTTAGATAGTGTCGGGAAAATAGCGCCTGAAGAAAACACATTTTTTTTCTGGCTAAAGCATTGACGTTTATCTATTTTTCTTACATCTTGCTTTCGCATCATTATCCGCCAATTTGGCAATGACTACCTGGCACATTGACTCGTGTACCATCGCTAATGCATTGCTAGGACGAATTTTGAATGTTAAAAAAATTCTTCAATGCAGTTCACGAATCGTGGATATTTTTATTTTTCATTTCCTTCACCTACGTGAACAACTGCCAATGGACCTGAGAGTCACGAAAGCTCGGCAAAAAAAAATTTCTTCCTTTCATTCAGCTCTTTTGAACTTTGAGTACTTTTTAACTCGAGAAAAAATGTGATCTCGCCAAGAAACGAAGAAATTAATCTTCAACTTGAGCTCCAACTCTTTTCTCTATTTCTCTCGTTTCGTTTTATATTTCTAGCGGTGTCCCACCACTTCCGTGCCAGCATTTCAAAAACTACCGTGACCCCCAAAAAACTTTTCCTCTCAGCGGGCAGTTAAGTTACATGTTTCGCAGTCTATTTTTTTTTTTGTCTTGTTCCATTCATTTTTTTCATTCTATATTACTTGCTTTTCGCAGTCCCTACTTACTTTTGAATTTTCCAGTGGAGATTTCTTTTGTCCGGGGGTGAGAAAGAAGATTTCACACAATAGATTTATTTTCGACGTGAAAAGCCTGAAGAATTCATGATGAGATTTATCAAATCCATTCACATTCATTCAGCTCGTGTTTTTTGGGCGTGAGTTTTATTCCCAGCAGAATGCAGCACTGAGTAATTGAGGTCATTTATATTCTCCGAAATTTGTAACTAAGAAGTAGGAACAAAAATTCAACATTAATCCATGAAAAAATCCTATTCAAAAGCGACACTAATACAGTTGATAACTTTTACCCTTTCGGTGCATTAATTTTTGAAATATCCCTAAATCTAGAGTAAAATTCAGTTATCATACGTTTTTTTCCCTAAATTTTGGGTGGAAATGAGAAACCAATGACGTATGATTCACTTTTATAGAAAAGTACAATAATTTTTATCGGAAAATGCTGTTCGTGTACTCACGGGCAGCCAAAAGACTTTTGCTTAGCCACAGTTCGAATTGCATTCCCCTCACCTTCTGCATTGAGTCATGTTTTACGTGCTCTCAGTAAATAAGGTCTGATACTCATGGGAAAGAGTACTCTGAGACGCGAAAAGGTAGTACTCAGCATCGACTGTAACTACACACCTCCTACAAGTCAAAAACATTTCTTCCCTGCTCATATCAAAATGGACAATGGAAAGGCAGAACAATGGAGACTCGAAAATAATCCCAAGAGAGCTAAGTAACGTAAAAAGCAAAAGAAAAAAAGTACACTGTGGAAGCTCCCTCATCCTCCATAATCACATTCTCTTTCCCGAATAACGAATGTGCGATCTGCCAGGGGCGGCAACAGAGTGTTAAAAAGTAATTTGAGAAGTGACGTCAGGCGTTGACAGTGAGAGAAAGAAAAAGAAAAAAAACTTTCCATTTAGAAGGTAATTTACACTTCTGCATTCGAGTCACTTCCCTCCACTATTCTATTACCAAATTATTTTCATCAATTCCCACTGCCCCAATTCAATCAATAATCATACCGTGACCCAGCATCCCCTGAATTCTTCATGAAACCCATCCCTCTCCATTTGCCGCTCACCAAAGAAGTGAAGAAAGAAACATAAAAGCACAAAAAGGACAGAAGTGAATGGAGAATCCGTTGAAACGCAATACCCCAGTTGAAACTTTTCCGTACGATTGATAGGACTGCAGTGGAACTTTAAACAAGTTTGCAACTTGGACACCATACCATACCCTCAAAATCCATCAGAATTACACAGCCACGGAACATTTAACTTTTGCCTTCATTCTCTGCATTTTTATGCGCGGTGAGGCAATGAATTCCGAGTGGAATTTTTAAAAAATTAATACGTTCCGGGGTGTAATAATCCTTTTAGGGAGACACCTGTCACGTTTATTAACCAGATAGGGGAGGTCTCATTCTTATGCATAGTCTCCACGAATCCGGGTCTCGCTCCCATGTCCTAAAAATTACAGTTACATTAATGGCCCGGAATTCCCCCAGTGTTTTATTCGTAACTGGATGACTCGACGGGCTTTAAATTTACGGTGAACAAGCTCTGCGATTCAAGAACACCAATTTATCCTGCAGCTCAGGAGAATTACTCCTTTTGATCACAACCAAATAATGAACTTGGTCTCAACGCTTGTACTCGTTCCTCTCAATAACATTGTGACTAAATATTAGTTTCGAAATTATTGATTTAAAAAAAATTTACTTCCGATTTAAAAAATGTTACTCAGAAATTTTTTGCTAAATGAGGTAAAATTGAGCACTGGAAGAATGTAATCTCATATTTCTGGAATTGAGCTCATTTCCCAAATATTTGAGAGCGCTATTTTGATGTCATTTTCATAACTCCTTTACTCAATTTTTTTTCTCCCCACATAATTCAACCAGTTGTGCGATGAAATTCGTGAGATAAACCGCGCGAAATTCGCGACAAATGTCCAAAAAAAGTCTTACAAATTGCTGATAATGTCCGAGTATTTACGATTCCTCTCCCCCGATTTATTTCCATTTCATTTTTCTCAACGACGAGATAAAGGTGCGACGGAATATCGAATAACGCTTTGGCAGAGGCCATCTGGAATATGAAACTGCCTCAAGGTATATGGCAGTATATTCCCCCCCACGATTATTTTTTTTTTATTCCGTAACCTCATGGCCAGAGAAGTGTAGAACAAAGACACTGGAAATTCTCTCTATCCTGCACCCTTCAATCCTCCTCAACGCGTCTCACTTCGCCAGTGAAGAAAGAAAGAGGCCAGGAAATTCGGATGAGGATTGGAAATTGAGATCGGCCACCGTCGGCCAATAAGATTGCGGTCGACTAAAGCGTGGGAAGGGGCGGTGGGTTTCGAGGGAGTAAGTCAAGGGAGTGAGAACCCTCCGATAAAAAAAAAAAATCTCCCACCATGTACTTGACCTGAGTGAACGTAAATCATTTCTAACAATTTTTTTTTCTCCGTCTCCTTTATTTCAAGTATTTCCACATTCATATTTTCAAACATCAATTCGTTTTTATCCTCATCTCGAGAATCCGAGAGCGAGGGATGAAATTTATGTTGAAATTATTCATTAATTTTTCTCGTTGTTGAATTACGCTCATTTTTATTTTTTATCTTTAATTTTTCAAGCATTGATAAATGCACCGCTTTTCAGAAGCTGAAGAAGTGCACGCCATTTGGATCGTCTTGAATTCGTGGAACGATAAAACCGTCTACTACAGTGTAATCGCTGTTACAAATGATCCTGGGGATACATATATATTTCTGGGGGTTTGTGTCGGGAATGATGCATATTCAAAGTCACAACGTTGAGGAGAAAATTTATTGGCTTATATAATTTCATTTATGGGATTAAAAAAAGGCTCGTGGAGCCAGATTGCATTGCAAAATTCCACCCTTACAAACTGAGACTTTATTAGTTTTTCACGTCAACGAGCGATTCTCGGTATACGTCACGCATGCGTGTTGATTGGAAGACATAGTTGGCTTTTAGGAGCCATTCAAATATTATGTCCCATGATTGGGACGAAGGGATTCCGTGGTTTATGACGCGTTGTGCCGGAAGGAAGGAGACGTTTGCTTAAGCCATGATGTAAGATAATATCCTAACCGACGTGCTCGGAATATTGTAGATTAGAATTACCAGTTTACCGCCCGTGACGCAAAATATACTATTTATAAAATATAAATAGCACATGTATTGGCTGGTTTTTTTGTTAATACAAACTGACACAAATGCGGTCACCCATTTACTCAATGTATCGGCCGAGTAATTCTTCTGAACTAACAATTAAGTTCACTCCGATGAATCACAGACAAGTATTCCTTTTTTTATTTCATTTATATACACTAATAATTATACTTTATTTGTCTTCAAATTCTTGAAATAAGAATAATTATGGAGTAATAGAGATTATTTTTGTTCCAGTATATGCGTGACAGTGGTTGTGCTAAATGTCCACTTTCGTTCACCCCAAACCCACAAAATGGCGCCATGGGTCAAACGAGTGTTCATCCACATACTACCAAGACTCCTAGTGATGCGAAGGCCGACGTACAAGTTCGAGCCAAGCCGGTAAGTCCTCTGGAACCCTCTGAATCCCATATCAATAAAAAGTGAAAAAAAATCTAAAAAAATAACAATCCCAGCAGAAGCTTAATTCCCAACTGATTTTTTTTTTTCAAGTACATGGGTGAATGTGGTTGCAATAGCTGTATTCCAATTTCTTTGTTGTGGACAAAAGCAGAAGCTCCCTTTAGCGATGCTCGTATAGTTTTACGACAAGTATCCTTATCGACACTTTTTCCCTTTGCCTCCCAAGCTGTACCATAAACGATATTGTTACGTTACAATGACGATCGAATTGCCCTTGTGTTATCGAATTTCGTTTTACGGGAGCTGTGCAATACCTTAGCATCGGTTCCTCTTATTTTTTTGTTTCGAATCCGCTTTATTGAATTTAGTTTAGAATTGTTCGCTGCTGTGTTTGGTATTGGTAATCACTCAGGGGTATTGGTTTATTTTGTTGATTCAGCTTCTCATCGGGGAGAGTCCTGATGAGGACTGTGAGGGGCAAGGAGAAGACGAATTACTATCCTTATCATCCCTCCAGTCAGGATGACAGCGAGGAGCACTTCACACCCAAGAGGTTTCATAGTCGTCCAGTATCTAAGGAAGATATTTCACCATCGAGGTACTAAATTTTTTATGAGCTGAAATATGAAGGCTGATGATATGACGTATGGTCGTTGACTCATATCAGAAAGATTTTTAGTTAGAATCATAAGGTTTTTTTACACTGGGTGTAACGTCGAGAATTTTTGTAAATTGTCAAATGTCATATGGGTGAACAATTCTTTTACAATGAAGTCAATTTAAATAATCTGGGAAAAACAGAGTTGATTTATCTGCTTCCATTGAATATTTCTCTTTTCGAAACCTGCTAAGCGATGAATGTTCGTTGCAGCTTAACGGATGGAGCGAGGTTCGGCGGAAGCTGCCTAATTCACGGGCCTCTGCCTCCTCTACCTTTGAACGCCGACTGTGAGGATGTGCCCGGTGCTGCGGGCATTGAGGAAATCAAAAGCCCGGTCCTAGCGTCAGCCCCAGGCTTTACTCATTCACGATGTCCACCTGAAATTCATAAGTCATGCATGGGCGTTAGATTCATCGCAGAACATACGAAAATGCTCGAAGACTCCACAAAGGTACATTATAAGTCTATGAATTTTATTTTTCTAACAGTCACCCATTCCTGGAATATTTCCATTAAAAAAATTTCATAACAATCCCGAGAAATAAAAATCTTTGGGTCTTCTTCACTTGAAAATTAAAAGTAAAGTGGCTCAAAACTTTGGAAATTCCTCCAGTCCCAAAATATTCGCAGACATCAGAATAAAAATTATCGATCATTTCTCCTCTCCAATTCCTCCGAATCCTGAGCCGCTGAAATACTCACCGTCTCTCAATTTAACTATTCATCCAGGTGAAAGAGGATTGGAAGTACGTAGCAATGGTGCTAGACAGACTATTCCTCTGGATCTTCACCCTAGCAGTATTAGCCGGTACGGCTGGTATAATCCTCCAAGCGCCAACTCTATATGACGATAGGGTTCCCATAGATAAGAAATTTAGTGAATATGCCCGAGACACAGTGGCAAGATGTCCACCTCAATAGTCCACGTCGAGCCGTGCGCCGTAGTAGGCTGCCCCAATCCTCTAGGACCAATAAAGTGATTTTAAACGAATCCAACCAGTGGTTTCAGTTTGGAGTAAGCCTATTACCCGTCACGGCTGAGGGGCTCCATTAATTTATTCACATACACAAAAATATTCATAACTCAGATGAGTCTATTAATCATAAATTAATTCGAGAGTATAAACACGAGAGGAGAAGAAGAGAATGAAAAACTTGAAGAAATATTGAGAATGGAAATTCAATAGCCTGTGCTCAAGTAACTCGTAACAAAGCTGCCACTACGTAACTCGGTAACTTAATTATTAAAATCGTGACAAGGGATAATTACATTGAACAGGTGTATTAATGATTTAACTTGTAATATAATGAACGATACTATTGTATTATAGAGGAAGGGATTAACTGTTTCAGTAATAAAGTGCTGAATTGCGTTTATTATCGAAAGAGATTCATTCGAATTGTAGAGTACGTTAGGGTATGTTTAAATTATTATATACGATGTTTTGTATGCCCAAATACCCATCACGTTGTACATTAGAAATCACGGTACATAGATTGATAGATTGATATCGTTCTCAAGTTGAATTCGAGGGGAATCCTGGTATTTCATCATTCATTCGTTGATTTATCCTGGAAATATCTTTGGAATGAAAAGCATTTCAAGATGCTGCCCACTAGAAATTCGATAAAAAAATTATTGATTTGTGATTTATCCGTACGACTTATTCTAGTATGAAAATAGTTTCGCTCGTTTTGACAATTTGGGTCAAGAAATTGCACCAGAATTAATATCAATAGAATCAGCTGGATGGACAGATGCAAATCTACTGATTTATCGGATGAAATATTTTTTATTCGACATTTTGGTTACAAAAACGCCCAGAATAACTGTCAAATTTTTCAAATACCATCGGTGATACACCCAAATCCAATTTTCAAGGAAAAATCGTTACCTGTTTTCACTCCGAGCCTAGTAATTTCATTCATCTGACATCATTTCACTTACAAATAAGCCACCAAGAGAATTCAACTCCAATTACCAACTGTTTAACGTTTAAGCATAAATAGATAAGATAAGAAAAAAAAGTAAAGCATACGAATTCTAAAGCTGATAGTTGTAGCGAGCTGGTGAACAACCGAAATATTGGTGTTCGAATGCTGTAGTTCGTAGTCGATGTCACTGTGAGTCGTCTACGTTCAATATTTTTTTAGATAGAACATGTATGTTAATGAGAACAAAATAACATGATGATGATAACAATTGTACAATTGTGTTGAAACAACCTGTTGGCCTTTGAATCGATCAGGAGGTGCTGTAAAGAGGGAATAACACTGAGAGTTGTTAGATATCGAGGTATATTTTGAGATGATGCTAGTGGATACGGCCGATCCAGGGGAAATATGTGATGGAAATAGAGGGAATGTACTATAAAAGCCCTTTGGATTGTAAATACCCGTAGAATGTGGATAGCTTGATTAATTATAGGGAATTTCCATTGATCGACTGCCAATTCAACCATTTTCGTTGTATGACATTCAGGGAGATGTTCTTTCCTAAGTCATAAATCCTTTCATTACGTAATTCTCTCCAAAGGAAAATTGAGTAAGACTTTAAAGAAAATTTTAAGTCGTTCAAAAGTGATAAAATTCAGCACTAAATAAAATAATTCAAATGGTGATTGAAAGGAAAAAAAGGTTCACTTTTTAGTCAGTTCTCACATCAAATTTAGACGGGTAGTTGAATGAAAAAATATCTCCCTGAATGTATTTTAACATGTGTTCTAATAATTACTCGCACATGGCCATCGCTTAATTTCCTTTATGTAAAGCTCAATACCTTAATTTATTCGGGGATCAATGAATCACAGAAATGAATAAAAATCTGTTAGTACCAACTATCGAAACAAATTGAAACATAAAATAATAATTGCGCGTAAGTGCCTTTAGGTGCTCGCAAGAATATTTAAATAAAATTCAAGGCAAAGTCTCTCCATAACAGGTTAACGAGAAACTAATGTAACAAATTAAATAACGAAAGAAACGCACATATTTTATATTTTAGCGAACTCATGCACCCAAGAAAATGAACAAAATATAATATTTTGTAGAGATGGAGAGAAACAAACGAAATAAATTAGAGGAGGATATTTGAGAATCATGCACTTAGGAATTTAGGCTGTTAATCACCTAGGATAATGTATATATTTGTACATAAATATGAATGAATTGTTGCTGAATTTATTTTGTACGAGGGGCACGATTGAACGAGATTCTCAAACATTACTTTTCGAAAAGAGTCTGTTTGCGGAATCAGTCCGGAGGATTCATAATGTTCCATAAGTATCTCTTGAATTAATAGTGATGGACTTAGCGAAATTTTCCAAAGAACTTTTGTAGAAAATTTAAAATTAATTTTGTTTCGAAAAGATAGGCATAAGATTAGGTAGCAGTACGAGAGATTATCAAAAAAATTTTAGAACAATTATTTCCGGAAATATCTGTAGATGAATAAGTTGAGGAACTCAGGAATTGGAACGAATTGTTCACATTATCTCGAAAATATTTTCTAAATTGTTTGATCCCTGAAAAATATTCCAGACGAATCGCCTGTGGAAAATTCAATTCCCTGTCCAAGAAACTTTTTGTGGTACCTGCCTGGAAAGTTCATTTTTCCTGCTGGATCCATTATTTCCTAATATATCTGAAGAATAATTTGTCCAATACACGTGCGGCTCACCTCCGAAAAAAATTGTTCGCAAAGATACTTGAATCTTCCTCATCGACTGTTTCCTGAGAAAAATATTTCTCGTTTAATCGTAAACCCACCTCTGACACGTTATCGGTAAAGTGTCTAGCCACACAGAGTGACGTTTATCCGATTAGCGTAAATATACTTTGAGAAGAGAGAGAGAGCGCGCGCGCGAGAGAGAAAGAGAGGATGATTTTTGTTTAAAAAATAAAAAGTACCAACTGTGTAACGATCAATGACCCCATTGCCTCTGACGATAACTGAAGCAACTATCGAGCGTATTATGGGGTAGGTCAGACACGTTCCCACCCACTCCCCTCCTCTTTACCTCTCCACCGTGGGTGGACGTAGAAGACTTTGACGTATGAAGAGTAACTTAAACGCCATAGCAATATAGAAAAACAAGAATTGGAGACATTTTATGGTTTGAACGTTAATGGATATTTATAATTATCGTAACAGTACCAATTAACGAGTGAAAATAGTTTTAATGGAATATTCAAGAAAATCGGTGATGATTCTCGAGGGGTCAAACATCTATCTCAAATTATGTAATGATTGTCGTTAGATGAGAGTTAATAGAAATATCGTGAAATTTGTTAAATATGTAATATTATTATAATTACTACATTATTATGCATATTTATTATTCGGTTATTAACGATTGATAATTATTATTATTGAATTGTAAAATATGAAAAATTGAATAATGAAATATGACGATTGACTGGCGTTTTATCATTACCGAGGATTTTACGGAAATTATAACGGTAAGGACGAGTTTCTTGTTGCTTGATTTTGTAATCATGCTTTTTGGGGTGAAAACGAACTGAATGGAGAATAAAAATTGTTGTCGTAGACTAATGTTTTCTCTCAATGTAATCAGTACCTTATTTCACAAGCGAAGAGGTAGAATGAGATAAATCAAGTCAACTTCAGAATAGGGAATTAAAAGATGCCTCTGAATGTTAACGAAATGGGGAGATTTATCTTGGAAACTTTTTTGCAGCACGATAGGAGAACTGCGGGAAACGTATCTTTTGAAATGCCGGTAGAAACTTAAGTCGGCCAATGAGCGAAATTGACTTATCTTATATTACAATTTAACTGCTGGATTCGTATAAGTCTGAAAAGCTTTTTTATCAGTTGGCGGTTACTATTGAAGGTAAAGAGATTTTCACAAAATCGTTTCATCATATTTTTGTCAAGACTTGCAGAATTAAGAAGGTGAGTACCAATTAATTTTCAGATCAATTGAATTTAATTTCATTCGAGATATAAATCAGGGTTGGACATTTTTATTCAATTGCTGACGTAATAAATTATTTTCAATATCTTCTAAAGAACTGAAATTGATCAAATTCGGAATTTTTTGGACTCCTCAAAATGTTTCTAGCCAATAATATTGCAATAAAGCTGTCCACCTCGACATAAGCTCGGAGTTATTTAAAACGGAATATGGGTGAAAAACAAAAATGATTTTCCTAGTCTAGTACTTATTATTTATTTATCATTTTTATATTACAGGCATCACAATTGTTCGCAGGTTTTTGTATTTCTTAGATTATGATGAGTGGGGAGTAATTTGATAAGTATTGAAATTGCTTGGATAAGCAGGATAACTATTAAATTCTTTGCATCGTCTTCTCGAAGTTTACAAAGGATGTGTTGAGGAAGGATACCCACGAATTTCCTTTAGCCTCGACGAATGCTGTGATGTAACCCACGGGCTTGAGGCTATCATAGTTATCCTCTCGAAATTCCACAAACTGTAAAAGAGAAATGAAAGATGAAAGGGATGAAGTTGTTGGTAAATTTTCTTCAGATCTCCCTTTAGATACATACGTCGGAAAAATCCTTTTCACTAGTAAAACCGCTGCTTATTGAACCTATGAACGCCCTGAGTACAGGGTATGACTTATGAAACCTGCACAAAATGAATATTTTTCAAGAGTCATTAGCAGTGAGCAATTGTTTTTTTCACAAAAACATACTATAGTCAATGGTGCATAAATTAACAAATTAAATTGCCCATAGATTATCTCCTTTTAATTGTTACTGGCAAATGGAATGAGCCAAAAACTTATAAAAAATTAAGTGGAGGACTTCATTGACAAGTGTCAATTTTGGGTTTGAAAATATTTCTAACGGTATTTCAAAAATGAACTTTTAAAAAATACAAAATAGCTATTTACTTTTTAACAATATCCGCCCAATTTTTCCGCACAAATTGAAAGGCTACCTCAGCAGCGACCGGATGCTTGTCGAATGCTCTCAAAATAACCAGCGTCTCAGCCTCTTCAAAGAACTCACCCTTGACAATTTCATTCAATACCCTGAGAACAATTCAATAAACAAGTATTTGAGATTGCACAGCCGTAAAGTGTAGCTTTAGCACCTTTGGACAATTTCAACGACAGAAACGGAAATAGTCCCCACTGTTGATTGAATCTAAAATTGATGGATTCATCCACCTCGTTCCCCATTCCCCAATAAATGCTTCAGTATCACTTTAAACTCACGCCTGTAACATCCAAGGCACTTGAAAACAGGCCAGAGACGATAGAAATGAATTTCTGTCATCGTCGCGCTTCGTGATGTTTCCTAATTTCTCCTGCCACCATTGCCATTCGAGCTCATCCGCCAGGGTGCACAGTAGAGTCTCCCGTAAATACGAGGGTATGCTGTAAAGTTTGTCTATTTACTCGGGGGTTCAACTGGAAAGGAGCTTTGTCATTTGAGTTTGGCTGTTTGAGTCTTACAGATGACGAGATTCCCATTCTGGCGAGGTTTTCAAGCCTTCGGCATTTTCCTTTGCCCAACTTACGTACTCGGGTATCCCAAAGGTTGATCCTAATTGGTGAGCTACTAGTGTCAGTCGTCTACCATGATTTATGTCTAAACCAAATTCTTGGAAAAAATTTGATGTCAATTTCTTCATGTATTCCTGGAGAAACGGGGTACTTTAGTTTTTTACAGATGAATAGATCAATTTAATTGAATTTCAGTGCAATTTAAAGAATCGAAAAAAATAGTAAGAGAACAGATTTGTTAAAGATTTATTTTGCTTGATCTTCTTGATGAAACGGAAAGCAGAAAAAAAAGGGGAAAAAAAATTATAAAAATTCAGCAGAACAAATTCATTCGAAATTATGATAAAATTAGGCTGTGAGTTACCTGATATTTTGGATAAATCGGTGTATCATACAACACAAGATTAAGTTTGATGGCGTGACGCATGAGTGCCGTCCAAGGCTCGGGTTGGCTCTCATTTCTCAAGTAATTGATCAGACTGAAAGCCGTATCGTAAGATGTAGAACCAACGAAAGCTAAGCTCAATACATCGTCGACCAGTGAGGCTTTCACTGGTGAAGGAAATTCCGTGGGATTCTCTCCTAATGCACGTGCAATCAATTGCCAGTTATCGGGATCGTAATTAATTCTGTAGTATCCTTTGAAATTAATTGAAAGTCTGTCAGGGAAATTTTTCTTTTATTCCTGATTCAGTTGGATGAGAGAATTGTAGGAAATACTGTACCCGTGGAATTAACGTTAAATATCACCCACGATTTTTCATCGGGATTACCAACGCTATCTATCGTGGTTTCCGCTGATTTCAGCCATGTGAATGAGGGTGATGACCAATTACCGTCTTCGGTAATCCAAGAGAGAGGTAGATACCAGGGATGCTGAGGCTCTACAGTTAAATTATCAAAACTAAACCGTTCCTGGAACACAACAAAATGTATGAGTAATTGCTTTCAGCGCTATATAGTTAATATGTACCGAGAGAATATAAAATTAAAAATTACAGTGTGAACGTAGTAAAAGAGAACTATGCCGGAAGAGTATAATTTTTTTTATAATTTACCACAGTAATTTCTGACAAACAAATCATCATAAATTGTATATGTAAAAAACACATTTGAGTAAGTATTAAAAAAGATAGACGATGATAACGCGAATGACCCGCCGGTATTTTGAAAGGGTTAAATCAAAGGTTTTCCAAAAATTTGGAGAAAAAAGCCCTCTTCAACTTTAAATTAAAAGTCTCCTGTGAATGTAGGAAAAAGTCATTTACTTGATGAACTCTGGCAGAACCACTACTGTAATCTCTCTCAACATTCAGAACTGGATACCCATGACTACTGATCCATGAATTCATAGCCGCAATGGCGTTGATCCCCTCCGGAATATCCTCGGCGTCATCAGTCATAGCTTCCAGAAATGAAGCAACGTCACCATTTCCATTTGCCCTGACAGAACAACCGAGAAAAATTGTGAATTTTCCCATTGCGTGTGTCACCGAAAGGAAGTTCCAATCGCAACGTCACAAATACACAGGATGAATATGTAAATTATAGTTTCAATAATTTACCCACCACCTGTTAACGAATTTCCTGTAGCCAATCCACGACTCGTTTTGTCGCAAAGCTCCATGCAACATGCGTAGCAAACATGCACCTACGGATAATTATTCATTTTTGAAATATTAATTGTGTTAATAGAGAAAAATATGAAAATAGCAAAGCTTCGATTGAAGATGACTATGGCCCGAATATCGTCAGTTAAAAAATTACATATTGAGTTTTCCAGTAAAAAATAATAATCTGAACCCCTGAGATTTTTTAATAATATTTTATAGCATAATATTTAAGTCTATGATGCTATTGAATCGAATATTTTGTGGAAGATATTGTTCCAAGGATGAATCTTCGTAAAAATTATTGTTTTCAATCTCCCTATTACGTCGACATTCGCGGAATAATTTTCCAATGTCTTTGAGAGCACCGCTTTACTCAATTACGTTCCCGATGCACATGACCACTTCAATCAACTTTTGAAGGATTTCTCAAGAGTTGTGAATAAATTTAAAATTCCGTTATGCTAATGATAATAAATCTTAATCTTCTTATCTCCCGTCTCTTTCTCACCTCTGTCATACAACTCATCCGGATGAAAGGCTTCCAAGTATGCTGGATTGACCTTGGACTTCAATGACTGTGATACTGTGTAACCATCGGCCTCAAACGCATCCAATTGAACATCCAGGATAAACGTAGAGTGATTGAATGTTGGATCTAACTGAAAATTAAAAAATTTATTGACTCAATGATATTAATTCCTTTTCCTCGGTTTCCTATTATTGATCACTTGCTTTGGGAATCAGCGAGTGTTGGAGATCGGTGAGGGAACTCTCCAGGATCCACACGTCAGTCCAATTCTGGGAATTTACTAATCCACCCAGCCATTGTTGACCAATGAGACGAATTAACGTTTGAAGGGCTTCATATCTCGTTATTCCTGGTGACGTATTTGTCACATTAAAAAGTGGTTCTCTATAATTGAAGGGAGACATTTAGCAACATTTCAGCAAAACTTGCTGGCTTCAAACCTTCCAAGTTCTTTTCTCAAATGCCTCAATGATAAGAAAAATATAAATTAACCGTGGGAAATTTTTCTTGAGAAAATTCCTCGACTTATCACTCACATCAGTGGTAAATTGAGCGGATTCTCATCTTTATTTGTTTCAAAATTTCCGGCTCACGGAATTACTTACATAATTGTGATTATTCCGGGACTTCCATAATTCTCTGCAAATGGAACACAGACGATATCAAGCTGAGGCAAGTGTAAATTGATTGCAAATAATTCTTCGAAATTGTCCAGGACTAATTGAGTCATATTTTTCAAGTAGCTTGGATTGACATCGACGTTCGTCTCTCTCCAAAATCTTATCATCTTTTCGTTTACTCGTATATTATCCACCAGCTCCACCTGTCCCTGAATGAGCACCAGATTGTGGGGAGACATTAGGGGAGTCTCCTCGAATGTTTCAATTACGATACAATTTATTCTGATCAAAAGAAAAAGAAGATCTCACTTTATACTTAGCAATTTTAAATTAAATTTTTTTTCATTTAAAATAACTGAATCTAGGGCTCAACAAAACACTCGAGATAAACAAATCGAATTCAATGCATATTATCAATTACATGTTGAATAATTAACTTGAGTTAGTGATTGAAATTTTAATCAACATAAAACATAATTTTGTTAATTAGTTAAAAAGCCAAACGATTTAGGATTTTGTCGGTTTATCTATTCTCAAAAAAAAATCTGTCTCTCTACAGATAGTTTCCATTTTCTCATTGACTTTGCTACTCACGCAGGACTTCTAAACTTTGCTGGAGTGTTTGACAAGACAACAATGCTCTCCTCGTGTGCAACGGAAAGGACGAATTTAGCTTTTAATCTCACATCATCGAATACCGGAAAGAGCCGACGTGCATTGATGGGTTTTAATCGACTCGCCATCAGCCATCTCCAAGAGAGAAGAAAGTATGAAAACAAGAAGGATTAGCTGGTGAGAAAATCAACGGCTTGGAACAGTAAACTGGATTAATCACTCACCTGTCCCCACTGTCATCGCTAAAATTTGCTACACGAAGAGTACGATTATCGACAAGAGCTTCGTAATTTATTTCCAGAGCGTAAAGTCCTTTTTTTATTCGTTTTGGCAAATGAGTCCTTAAAATTCCATGTTCGTTATCCAGTTGGTTTTTACTGGTGTCAATATCAGTTATTCCCGTTCCTAATGGATGTAAAACAACTGAGTAATATCATAACTGATGCTCCAATCCCGGTAATTAATTTAGAAGACATTATCTTGAGAAAGATTTCCCACGAAGGAGAATTATAGTAATCGATATGAAATTTATCGAACATCTTTTATGGATCTACCGAATAATTTTCTTCATCACAATGTCTGGAAAAGGAACATTTGCACAAAGTTGTTACCGTTTCTAAGCAACTCAGATTCAGGAAATCGCGGACCATCATCATCATCATCATCATCATCATTCTCTCTCTTCTTTCTCTTCGTTTCATCCCCATTTTCGGAATTATACTCCAATAATCTCATGTTGATAATATTCATGCTCTTCGCATTGAGAACAATTTGATCTAAACTAGCTGAACCAGTATAATGAAACTGCACAATGACATGTCCCACCACTGAGACCCCATTGTCAGTGGGAGTTGGCGTCAAATCGATGTGATATCGTAGGGGGAATATCTCGGATGATAGGGAATATTTATCAGCATCTGCTGGCTCCGAGCCTTCATCCTCAGCTATCAATGCCGTTGCATCGAATGTCTTTAACATAGATCCCAACAAATAAAATTAAAAAAATGAAAAAAAAAATAAGTCCAAGCTAATCAACCTTTCGTTTCAATTGATTAATGAATAACTCTAAATAAATGAAAAAAATATCAGGAAATCTTTATATTCATTGTCCAGAAGAATCAAATAGTGAGACTTGTTTTTTTCTTTAACTGAATTGTGAGAGAGAAGCATAAAAAAGTTTTCCAAATAAACCTATTGAGCCCATTCGTCGCAGTATTCTATGGGATTTCGATAGATAAGATTTTATTTTTATGAAACATTCAAAATGTTCTTCATTGCCTGGTTCCGCGCGGAAATGTTTACATTTGTAACAAAGTGTTTTTCCTGTAAGTGGATTTTCTGATAATTTATTGAACATAATAATTTCCTATCAATTTAAATTTCCAATTCATAGTGAATAAAAGTTTTCCGAAGAAATAACCAGAACCATAAAAATAACGATGCTATCAGTTTACAACAAATGTGATTCTATCTAATGAAATGAAACGACCAATAAATCATACACCACACAAGGAAAAAATATGCAATGTCCACTCGGAAGTGTTTTTGAAATTCGTTAGCGAAAAAAACTATACTATATGCAGTGCAAAAGCCATTTCTCACTTTTCTAAAAATAGAGATGACTTTCCTTCGGAAAAATTCATCGTGACACACTCCGCATTAAAACGCCTGTAGAATAATTTTCTTATCTAAACTAATTTAACTGAATCTGTATTATATATGTGCTGAACTAAGACTCACCTTTTTCTTGGGAATAGCACCAGCATAAGCACCAATAAATCCAACAGCCACCAGAGATAGAAAAATAACAGTGATAAAGATGGCAATTTTCTTGTGTGACAAGAAATAACCACCTCCCCTCTGATACTCAATACCATTCAGTCCCGGTTCACTTGTCATAAACTCTTGTCTACTCGATGCAAATTGTGCCATATTGGCAGCTGAAATCGAAATGAATGTGAAAAATGGAGTAATTCATACCAAAGTTATCAATCGATATGATCATTAATTACTCGCTCTGTTTATTTATCCGGCAATGATGGAAATAACATATGATTGTTTGTTATTTGGCCATAAAACATCTGTCGTTATTCACCGATTTGTTTAACAGTTTTTATGCTTTTATTTAGTATTGAAGAATAATGAAAAATTCCAGGGACAAGCGATTATTTCACCAAGTTGGTCGATAACGAGACTGAGCCCGAGTGTGTGCCATAACTCCGGTTACCTACACAGTGGCCTCAGACTCTGGTAATCACGTTCTTTTTTACCTCAACTCAAACAATTCGAATATTCAATTGGTGTGCGAATTTATAAAGCAGTTGCAGTGTTCAATGCTGGAGGTGGACGAGCGTGACCAGAGAACCGTGAGAATTCACATTGTTTTTCAGCGACACAGGAGGTTTGATAATACACCGACGATGCCGGCTTGGTGTCTTGGATAACACATGCTGTTAGTGGATAATGAGTTTTAACGATTTAAGATCAATCAACAGATTCATTGTCGTTATGACTGAAATATCGCTGCATTAAGTGATTTTTTGTAGAAGACTTCAAAGGACGTTTTAATGACAGGATTAATTTCCTATGACAAATTCGGTGATCGCTTTACTTTCGAAAATCTCTGACTGATAATTATCAAAAGCTTATCGGCAAAAAAAAGCGCATTTTAATATGTACAGTGAGAAAAAAAATTGTCTGAGAGATTATTTTCTTGGGAGAGACATTTATTAACACATCTTTTAACCGGCCACTTCCTGCTGTTCCAGACACATCTCCGAATGTTGTAATTAAATAATGGAATTCAAGCACAGATAGTTGCTACAGAATATTTTTGAAGAATCGCCTAAAACCCACGAAGTTCAATGAAAATGTTTTCTATCAATTTTCTCTACATGCAACAATATGCGATTTATTTCATACTTCGTAGCGAAAAGTTATCAGAGTTATTTCGTTTCGTAAAATATCTTCCGAAGTTTCCTTATAAACTCAGTGATTTATCAGATATTTCTCAATTAGTTTTCAAAAGCGTTTCTTCGCTGTTTACACGTCGAACGAGAAAAAAGAGCATTTTTTATGTGCCGTACAAATGTTTTAGTTTATGATAGGACTCCAGCGATAAAGCACGTCCTCATTTTCGCGTAGATTGTTGCATAAGAAGGAAAAGCCGGAATAGGCGAAGACTAAATCTAATACGAATGAATCAAGAATTCCTACACTCTTTAAAAGTTTCATAATACTCTAATTCAGGCAAGGACGGCATCATGATGATCAAATTTCTTGTTTCCCGCTGGCATATTCACCACTATAAAATGATATCTCCCAAAAAAAAACTCACAAATTTCAATTATTTTTTTAATCCACAAACTGTATCGTACTATCGATACCAATATCGTCGAATAAAACTGGGTTACTCGCCACCGGGCGGTAGTTTATAATCCGGGCAATTGCAATTGCCATGCATAATTGCCGGCACACCTACGTTCCTGATAACATACATTTGTCTCCCTCAATACCAACACTATTTTTCTGCAACTTTTTTGCGCTCAGTTAAATAATTATTAATTGCATATAAGACCCCTCAATTTCGTGAATGATGCAACGACGCTCTTCACTGCTGATTCCCGCAATTTATTATCGCCTTGAAAATAATTCTATTTGTTTGTATTTTTACCATACGACGAGAATGATGATGCATTTTAAAGTGATAAAGCGGATGTTATTGTTTCACGAGTGCGGTAAGTAATGCAAATAATTAAGATCTTACAATTTCGTCGGGCCCATGGCTCCCAAGTGCTCACTGAGCCTCGCCTCATGTGTAATTTTAATCTCGTTAAGTAGCTCTTGGAACAATTTTAATTAGATCAAAATTTACTCTCAACAATTTCTCCACTGTACACCGGGTAAAATACACATGGATTATTTCACTGTGGAGACGAGCCCACAACCACAAGAAATCACCTACGCTATTGTCTGACAGGTAGAGCGCAATTAGCCAGTATTTCCACCTGTGGTCAGTAGGCTTGATGCTGGTTCATTCGACGTACAGTGTTATGACCTCCCCCTCCCAGCGTACATCATGCCAATGCAACGACGATTCTTGGCTTTTACGTCAGGCTTAGGTGGTATGTATTAACTGTACCCGGGAGATAAAAATTTCAATCGATGGAGGTGCGCTGATGAGAATGGACCAGTATTTCATTAATCAAAATTTCAGGATCGCAAACACAAATAGATATGTGGAATGACAATCATCGTTAAGCTGGGTCAGGCATTAGCTGACATACTGATTAATAAAGTATTGCTTTCTGAGTATTCAAACGGATAAATTTTTCATAACATCTAAATGTCATTCACAATTTTTTATTCTATTAAATCTTCAACTAATGAAAAAATCAAGAAGATGTTTGTTCCAATTTTTGAAGTTTGGACCTAATTTTTAATGACAATTTTCAATAAAATTGGAATAAAATGTGCAGCTCTCTTGGATCTGATCAGCAATTGTTATTTTTTTGTTATTAATTATTTCTTACGCCTGCCTATGTCAACTTTCAATGCAAATGATGGATTAAACCCCCGTAAACATCCGTTGAAGCCTATAATAATTTATAATTCTAGAAAATCACAGGTAAACCAACAGTTTCCGTTCAGCTCTCTAATAAGACAGAATCACAACGTCAACAGTGATTCAACTCGTCCTATTTACCCATTCAAAAAGATTCCCCCCTAGGCATATATTTTTTTCCTCCCCATCAGTGACACCGAATTGACGCATTGACGTAGGCAAAGTTTACAATTGGATAATCGTCACGAGTTCGTACCACAAACGTGAGGCCATTACTAGCGTTATGATAAAGTGGTTAAGGGCCAATTCATGCCTGGGCTTCACGAGCCACGACCGGTCACGAGGTGCAACCTTTATTTTACTCAAATCATTTTTTTAGAATTGAATGGATCCCAGGGAAGGGTGGAGAGACATAGATTGGTCAGTTGACCGAGAGCTACGTGCTATCACGGTTATCAGTTTACCACACAAGTTATCATTGTAAAATCACCAGAATTTAGCTGACTAATTTTGCTTCTGTTGTTCATTCGTGATTGAGTTCGATTGATTTTCATTTTGGTATCAAATTAGTGAAGCTAAAGTGATTGCAAAATGAGGCTGGTAGCCTCTCTGATTCTATGTGCTGCACTTACTGTCTCTGTTGCCTACCCGGAAGTAAGAATTATTTCCAGTATTTGGAAATTTTATGAAAGAATTTATTATTAAGGAGTGGAGCGGTGAAACGGGAGATATTGTTTAATCATGGGAACAGATAATGAGGGAATGATTCTAGCTGAAAATACGTCAAAAATTTATTAACTAAGAGAACAAATTTTAACAATAAAATTCTGAAAATATAAAGTAAATAGTCCTGGAGTATAGGAATGAACATTTAAAAGCTCAACTACCCTTGATACTTTTGGTAGATCTTTTTATCAATAGACCTTCCATATACTTCAACCTGCGGTGTAATAAATAATGAAAATGTATTACAATAATTTAGACCCTATGAAATCCCACTGATACACATCCAAAGGTTTCCACTTACATCGCGAACAAAAAAAAAGTCCACCAATGGATTGAATGTAAAATTAATGATCTTCGAAAACAGTTAGGAAGCTCTAAGTAAATAATTCAAACCGGTAGAAGAATATAATCAATGATTAATTGCAGGGCTGTTCGCATTGTTGGTTACAGAATAGAAGTAGATCGAAGAGGAGTATCGATTTCAATGATGTTTTGAAGCTCCCGGCATACAGAATGCCGAGGGATTTGAAGCCCATTAGTTACCAGCTGGAGATCCATCCGTCAACAAAAAATGGAACATTTGAGGGACGAGTTTCTATCGTCGGGATTTGGTCGACTGAAGGGTCGCGGATAAAGCTTGATGCACACGTCGATCTCAATATTATTGATGTCAGCGTCAAGTGCTTGACTGCCAATGGGTCAGTAATATTCTAAATGATTTAGAATTATTAACGTCCTGGAGTGGTAATTGGAGGCAATTTTAATGAACTCATTTTGCTGTTTCTGCCTCTTTCTCTTGCATTGGTTATTCTTAAGTTATAATTTCTGCACATACAATAGCAGAAATCTCCGGAAATTCATTTCCAAAAATCTCCATTTGCCGGTAAAATTATTATTTAAATTGTCAAATTACTAATTTAAAATTAACTCCAAATGAGTAAATTACATCTCAATAAATTCATCGGATGAAGCACTATCGCATAAATCGCGAGTTTTAATATTCACCAATGAAGAGACAATTGAAAACGGTCTGAGAAAAGTTGAATTATTCAATTTCATCAACGATTGAATAAGAATGTATCTTCACCGCATTATTCCGTACAAAACCATAAAAAATTTTATTACTCAGCATATTACTGTGCCGACGGAGATTCACGTAATTCTTGAATAATGCATCAGGAATACTGATCCCTGAATGAAAATGTTTGCAGAGATACTTGGGAGCCAGCAGACATTGCTCGAACAGAGCACAACTGCCAGAAATCGGAATACAAGATCGACCTCGAGCAGTGGTTCGTATCAGGTCGTAAATGCCAATTGAACATCACCTACACCGGGAACATTACTTCCAGCGAGACTGCTGGCATTTTTATGAACTCATACCTGGACACTCAGGCCAAGGAGCAGTAAGTTTTTTGAATAATAAATCGAAGAGCTTTAGAGTAGGATAGTCTAGACGTCCACTGTTCCCGAGTAGATTAGTTCAGGGTTGAATTACTAATAATTTGAGATACACAATGGTTCAAACGACGTACAATTGTCAGCACATTCGTCGCAACATATCTCATGCTGAATAATGCGAGGCGGCTCTTCCCTTGCATCGATGAGCCGGAGTACAAAGCTACGTTTGAATTGAGTATCATCAGACCAACAAAGATGATGTCCAGGTCCAACACACCGCTAAATTATACTGTTAAAGTGTGAGTATCGTGAGCAGTAAATACATTTTGTTGTCCTTCGTCGAGAGAGGAGTCCTATCACGAAAAAAGTATAAACTATGCTTTACTTTATAATATACATCACTGCCCGCGTCATTTCAGTTGAATTAAAAAATTAAAATGGTAAAATAAATTATTCTAAAGACCCAGTGATCCAACTTTGATGAAAGATGTCTTCGAAAAAACCCAAGAAATGTCGACGTACCAACTCGCCTTTATGGTATCCGACTTTGAGAGCATATCTCCAACTAGATCAGTGAATCCTACGGAGGCTCGCAACCCCCTGGAGATTAAAGTCTGGGGGAGAAGGGAATACCTGAGTAGCCTGTCAAAAGTGCCGAATAAAATTGTGACTATTGTCAACTATCTTCAGCATTACTTCAACAGTTCCATTGGTCTTCCCAAGTTAGATATTGTGGCAATGCCCATGTACACAGCTACTAAGGCCGCTGATAACTGGGGACTCATGTTCTTCAGGTACGTTCAATCTGATTTATCCATATGCCTGGTAATTCCTGACAATATTTCACTAAACGTAGAAGATAAAAAAGTTCTGCTCGTTTTTGTCAATTGCTAGCTTTAATTGATTGCAGGGAGAGCGAATTAAACAGCCCCCTGGTATGGAATACCGCATACGAACTGATATATCAATGGATTGGCCAGAGAGTCACTCCCTTCCGTTGGAGCGATGCAGAAGTGAACAAGCCACTGAACTCATT
This sequence comes from Diachasmimorpha longicaudata, assembly GCF_034640455.1. Lineage (NCBI taxonomy): Eukaryota > Metazoa > Arthropoda > Insecta > Hymenoptera > Braconidae > Diachasmimorpha > Diachasmimorpha longicaudata. The sequence goes on from NC_087225.1 coordinate 12,775,839, forward strand.
CCTTGCTTCCAAAACAACAGTCGATGTAAGCAGTTTTTCAAAGTTTTGCAATAACTCTATTGAGAACCGGAGGCACAAAAAGTCCGGAACTTTGTGAATTTTATTCATCCTCATTTTTCAATATTTTTTTTATTGTTCTCAGATCGATCCCAATGAAATGGAGGGCAAGTGGCCAATGACGTTACTCTACTCCCTTTATTACGAATTCGGCAAAACTTTTCCATTCTCAAGAGTAGCTGGAATAAGGCACGAAGCTCTTTCCGCTAAGAGTGAGCGAAAAATTCAGTTAACTTTAGTAACCACTTGAGATTATGTACATGTGAAAAATTGTTGAGTACTTCATGCATTACTGTGATTCTCTTTTTTCGTTTATTCTTATTATTAGATGTCTCGAGCAGACGTGAAGATACATTCCTTCATCATAACTTCTAATTTTCCTATTTTCATGTGCAGTAAATTGCCCTTCGTCTTTTCATTCTTAAACAATCGATTTTATTTTTCACAGCTGAGCTCGTCTTCCGTATGTTTAACTACACGTTGGGACAGGAAGTATTCAGAAAAGGAGTGCAGAAGCTTATCCATGAATCATCCACGAAGTAAACAAATTTTATTCTCCTTTTGGCGACTTTAAATCGAAAACCTTTGAATAATTGCGAAGTATTCTTCGCAGCTGAATCCTTTGCCGAGTAATGGCCTCAACTATTCTCTCTTTTATCCACTGACTACCGAGATTAATGGACAATTACGGCAAATTGCATGTTTTAATCTGAACAATTTGAAAACCTTGCCAACACTTCCGAATAAAATCAAAACATTATGATTTCCTACGTAACAAAGCAGAATTAACTGTCGACGTTATCTCGACTAACGTTCCTATAAACTGAGTCATTTAATAGTGCGCCTTATTAACTCGATCCTCGTGACCCTGAGCTCATGAAGGATTTAAAAAACGAAGGAGTAGAATTTGAATAAAACTAGGACATGAAACATCCACGAATAGCAAAGCGTGAAAAGCAAACCTAGCTGGCATGTACATTCGTGTCATGAAAAATTCCTAATTAATAATAAAATCGTGACATTCGGCATGTCATAATTTCGTGTCCCTCCCATACGATCCCTACAACCACTGCTATCGGTTTATTTTTCTCCTTTTTGTAAATAACCTTCTTGTGAGAAAAAGGAGAATCACAAGGGGAAAACTTTGTAAGCTCACCCCTTCCAAAATTTCAGCAGAAAAATATCGAGAAGATGAGCTACTATCTATCGACTCAGTAAGTTAGTTTAGTTGAATTATGCAAATAGAGGCGAGTGTACCATCCTCCACGGTGCCACCAAACTTCTTCAAGTTATTGTAGCTCCGCCTTTCCCGAAGTACGTTTTTACATTTGGAGCGCTTGGCGTCCAGTCCCAATATATCCGGAACTTTTTTGCTTGCAAGCTCATTTTCCATGCGAAAAGCGATCCCCCATCTATCCCCTACTATTGAAAATTTCTCAAATTCAGCAAAGATCGCAAATTTTAAACGAATGCTTTCTATTGACTTTTCTCAGAGATGTCAAGAACAAACGTTAAATAAGACGAATATCGTCTGCTCTGAATTGATGCTTTTCTGCATACATTGATCACTCTTTTATTCATTTGGTTCAACAGCCGCAGTTTCTATAACAATGACATCTTCTCTTACCTCGAAACAGTGAGGGTACAAAACAATGTAACCCTGCCGGATGGGCTGAACATCAATCGTATCGCTGCTCCATGGATATTCCGTAACCGTGTGCCACTGGTAACGGTAACGAGAGATTACGAAACCGGAAATATCACCATCACACAGGTAAAAATCGGTGATGATGCTGTGGCATTGTTGTTTCTCAAGGCAAAAAACATTATTTTATGTTTATTTCCGAATTAATCATTTGCAAATGCGAACAGTTTACAATTCAGTCATGAGTGATATCTCCGATTGTTGTGCGATTATCTCACAAGTTCAACATTTACGAATGTTGAGGTTTTCTAAATCAAGCCATTTACAAATAATTTTTTTCGCATTTGAATTCTAAATGGAATATAATACCAACAGTGAATTTTGGACATTCGGCAATAGAAATATTTTGAAAAATTGTTCCCTACGTCAGTAGAATTTTTCAAATCACATCAATACACAATCTACAGAAAATATTCATGAAGAAATCATTATTTTTCATTTGCAGTCTGTTTATTTGCGCGAAGCAGCTCCGCCTTCCAATGAAAAAATTTCATATCAATGGGATATTCCCATTGTCATGATAAATGAAGATGAGCTGAACTTTACAGCGCTGAAGACCAACTTTTGGCTGACTAACACTGACTCTCATGTTACTGTGAAGGACACAGTTGATAAAAACAAATTTATCATCGTCAATCCGGAAGAGATTGGTATTCTAATTCAATCCAATCATTCTATTACGGTTGACCTATCTGGGGCTTGTTAAGTTTCAATGGTATTTCTGTAACAGGCATGTTCCCGGTCAACTATGATATGTGCAATTGGCAAATGCTGAGTGAGTTTCTTCAAGGACCTCAGAGGGAAACAATTCCAGTTTTGACGAGGGCAAAATTGCTGCACGATGCTTGGAATATGGCATACGCTGGCAATTTTTGCTTTAAAGTTGCATTTAATATGACGTTATTCTTGAAGAATGAGACCAGTCATGTTGTGTGGGAGCCATTCTTCACCATGATTGATCATGTTGGCAGGAGAATTCAAGGGTCTGAGAAAGTTTCCGCCAAATTTGAGGTGAGAAATTACTCATTGTAGATGGATAGATGGAATGCGTTTTGTTATTCATCGGAATACAACATCGCCAGACTAAAGTAATCGATTAACGCCTGTTCACAATAATTTCAATATTTCGGATACTTGGCGTGAAGCGATATAAATTTTCTATTCAATTTTAAATTGATATGTTTATATTGAATTTTTCCCCTAGAATTCCCCTAGAGTAAGACATTCCAAACCATTTCAACCCTGAAAGTTTCGAAATGCAGCTCATATGTTGGACATAAACGAGATTATCTCTAATTCTCTGTCTCCTGTATCTCTCATATATTCACGAAACCCATCATAAAGTGTTCAGTAGTTGTTGACACTTTGAAACTCCATCTGAAATGAGGCAGCGACGGTGGGAATGTCCTAGCGATTGTGGTGGAATTGTTGAATCAATATCATCGTCACTCTTCAGAATATATTATCGATTCTGTTTATCTTTTATGCAGGCGTATATCTTTAGTCTCCTCCAGCCGCTCTACAAAAATCAATTGGGAGAAATTCCGCAGCAGAATGAACCATCGTGGAAAGTTCACATGAGAGGTCTGGCGAAAAACTTTTTATGCCGAGCTGGATACGTTCCCTGCGTCAAAGAAGCCGAGGAGCAATACAAAAAGTGGATGAAGAATGATGAGCCTGATGAAGGAATCCCGTACGCATCGTGTTCTTTTACCGGATTCTTCCATTACTCTATTTGCCATTTCACTGAGAGGGCTAACACGAGAATGATTTCTCAACAGCCAAATGTCAAAATAAATTGCATGAAAATTTATCCTTCATCCATTTCGCATTTTTTAAAAATATTTATCGTGTACTTCGGAAGGATAAAAGTTCCAATTCCGGTCTCATAATTAATAGACACTTGAGCGATACCCAGATAAGGAATCATAATCATCAATTTTTCCCGGGAATATTCCTCATTCTTAGATCGATTTTTTTTTTCAGTGTTGCTAATGAATTCATCTGCCCCGTATTCCGCTGGGGTACAATGGAAGAATGGGAATTTGGTCTACAACGTGTGATAAATTTCCCCCAGAAAACGATAGAACGAAAACAAAGCGAAAGAACGTATCTGTTGAAGACACTAGCTGGTTGCCCAGCGGACACAAAGAAGATTGAACGTCTCCTGAATGTCACAATTCTCGACAAAAACTCAAACTTCTCCGACTCCGATATTCACCTCGTCTACAGCACACTAACCGGCAGTGCAACGGGTTACTCAACCCTCTTTGCTTTTCTCGTGGACCATTGGGACACTGTTAAACAGAGATTTGAGAGCAGGAAACACCTCTGGAATGGAATTGTCAATTCAGCAACGTCATCTTTCAGTACTCAAGAGGGATACGACATGGTTTCCGAATTTTATGCAACTAAACAGGGTGAATTTGATACTGCTGATTCGGTGATGAACAAAGTCCTTCAGGATATTGAACAAGAGGCCAAGTGGCATGAGAAAAATATTCCGGTAATCGAAAATTGGTTGAAGAAACATCTTGGAGATAAACCCTCGGAGCTTATGTCATACGGGAGATAAACGACTACTGTCAGAACTATAGATGGATAAGAGGGACGAAGAAGGGGGAGAATTTTTAGGTTTAAAAACATTGAATTGAAAAATCTAGAGCTGTTGTGGGTAATTTGTTGGTATAGGGTGTCAATTTAAATTTTCGAAGCTTTTACGTACAATTTTCTACAGATATTTCATAGAATACAGTCAATACTGTCTGATATCCTAAAAGGGTTCGTTCTCTTACGATTTTTTCTATTGAAATTCGGGGATCCCACTTTTTTTATTTATGTCTACTACGAGAAAATATACTCTGTAAATTTATCCTTCAAGTTCCCCAGAAATAGATCAATTTTTTCGTTCAAAATTCCATCAAAAATCGCAGGCTAAAATTTTAGAATTACCAATAGAATTTTATTAAAATTTTTTAATGAACGCGTCAGGGTTTTCATTAGATTTTAGATACGTATTGTAGTCAAGTATTTGAAATATATTGAGAAATAGAATATAGATGTTTTCTGATAACATCTGTGAAAGGAGGTCATCCGGGAAATAGTAAGTACAAGAATATCTTCTTCTGTCATTGTCTTAATTCGGTATTTATTTAAAAAAATAAAAAGGTAAAAATTATTAGTTCTACGGGTACAATTGTTTTTATGTGGTACTTGCTATTACAGGTATCTCTAGAACCGACTAGATGTTGAATACTCACAATGAATTACTATGCAAAGTAAAGGATAGAAATGAAGTACAATTGGTGAATATTGCGTTCCATTGTAACATAAATGTCAGTCTTTACTATGAAATTAAAAAAGTAATATAACAAAAATATTTACATCACGAACGTCTTCTTTACCTTTGGAAGGTCGTCACTTCGGCTATCTACATACGGTACAGAAGACATTTCGCTCGACGTATTGCCGCACTGATCATGCCTCGGTATTTACACAGAATTTTACATTATATCTTCCGTCGACACTCATAAAAATGTTATTTACAAATTAATCTCTTTAATCTATTTCATTATTCAAAGCAGTTGTGATTGAAAGAGTTCTTCGAATGACAACAAAATCATTGGAGTGTTCGAATTTTTTGCAGATATTTCCCCAGCACACATTTCTATTTAATTACTTCATGAAAATTAATCAATCAATAATAAACAGCAGCACACCAATAGATCAATGGATTAATCCTTCGATGTATAGGCCATCAAAAGTGATGACTATCTTTGAATTATTTATGACAAAAAAGATCTGTGACCTTTTCCTCCAAATTAATTCAATTACTCCAATTAAAAATTTTTAATTTTTGATAATTGTATAAAAGACAAACATCACTTTTTCACATTCTGCTGATAAACTCTTTCTACCCTAAGCTACTCGGAATACACTAAAAATTCTCTCAAGAAAAACGTTTTTCACGCCGCCAGCTGCTGGGTGGACACCTGACCCTTCTCCACATTCAGACATTCCAGCCACTCGTTGAGAGATATCCTCTCATCCTGGTTTACATCGCAGAGTTTCGGAAACCTTTTGGCACACTTGTTGCCGGGCAGCAGCTTCCTAATATTCTTCCACTCCTGTCCCCTCTGAAGTACCTTATTCTTATTCAAATCCAGTGACAAAAACATCCACGTAGCAGCTCTCTCCTCCTCGCTCTCTCCAAAATCCCTGTTCACTAGATAACTCTTCACAATTTCGAACTTGCTCCTCATCACGTTCATCATCGCTTCGGGAAGTTTATCTTGTCGTTCCCCGTAGCAGCGGGTGATGATCTTCACAGGTGGTAGACCTCGACGGCAGTCCGGTTTGGTCTCCGTGCTGGTGGTGTTGGGGATTGAGACCCCAGTCTGCTGGTGCACACACCAACATAATCCTGAATAACATTGAACAGGCTGATACAACCCTTTCTGAGTACACTCAGGTATGTAGAGGCTCAACTGCGAGGTTTTCTGCTGGTACTTGAGGGCAGCCGCACGTTTTGACGGACAATCATCCTCGCTATTGTCTAGATCAATCCTGGGAGCATCTTCTGAGTCTACCGGTTGCTCATCACTGATGAGTACCTGCAGACCCTCAACGTGTAATAAATCAATTGTAATATTTTTCAAACACGTGGTCCACTCCACCAAAGATATCCTGCTGTCTTTGACAATGTCACAGATTGTTGGGAAGGATCTTGCACATTTCTTCGGCCTCACTCCTTTGGCGGCTAATTTCATTAAATTCGTGTACTCCATTTTATCTAAGTAACCGTCTGCATTTGTGTCCAGCTGATTAAATTTCCAGACGAGGACGTCGTCGACGGTGGCTGTAGTGTTCAGTTGTACTGCGCGATTGTACTCTATCTCGAAGATTTTCATCAGGTTTTGACTGAACCGAAGGTGACTTTTTTTTGTACAATGATCTCTGTGGTTCCATTTGGGAGTCAGGTCTAGGATAAGTCGCTCGTTCCTGGTTAACATTGACATCGGGGAAGTTTGAGACTCGGCGGAAAAGGGATCCAGCTGGCGGAGAGGACACAGCGGGGTTTGGTCCTGGGTAAGGGTGTCAGGAAGACGAACTCCTGCCGGGGTGACGCACCAACAATATCTCGACGGGTGGTGGCATTGAATCTGCGCGAAGGTACCGTCGGCATTGCATGTCGGTTGGAGGGCACCAGTTACATTCTCACGTGCGCTAAAACACGGGTAGTCTTCTGCAATGAGAGAGTAAATAGAATTAATTGTGTTTATGTTTGTTTGATTTTGGAGAGGGGTGTGATCATGGATGTACGTAGGGAGAAATTCTTTCAAAATTACGTGCCTGTTCCGCCCTCCGCTAGTCAAAATCGCATTTAATAAAAGGTGCGGAACAGCTACACATTTTGTCATTGAAGATTCCAGACTTTTTCTAGAACGTTGGGGACTTTTTTCTGAAAGTTGACTGAAAAAATGCATAACTGTTCCATAATTTTAAAAGAATTTTTCTCTCCGTGTGTTAAAGGGATATTTTTGCCAAAAAAATATTTCTACTTTTTAAGGTAAATATTGAATAAAGAAAATCAGGGTGAACTTGGATTTTTCTTCAATGTTTGCGGTTAATTAGAAAAAATCCAAAAAATTGTCAGGTTTCTAAAGGAGTAAATGAAGATTTCCCATTCGTAGAGTAATTTCAGGAAAAATTACGACACCGTTTTGAACGATTCGATGACAGTTCCTGCAATCACATGGCGCTACGAAATGGCGTGACAAGAACGTAATTTTTATTCAATATTTCTCACTGTGTAATGAGTAACGTGAAATTTAATCAAATTAAATGTGAAAGACTTACCGACACATAATCCCACATAGTTAACGAATACCAATTCTCCTTTGCACTGTTTTTCGATCACGTCACAATGAGAAGAGTACGAAATACCATCGGTACCACAAACAGGCTTGTGTTTCTTCGACGTAGCGAAGCACTCGGCAACAGTATTGTTGCACGGATCCTTTGATACAATAATCGAAAGTCCCTGGAGAAACGGAAGTATAGATAGTACGACAAAACTGAACATCCGTGGGAATAAACACATTTTAAACTGTCTCAGCAGTTGTAATTCAACACTTAAACGTTCGACTAATGACAGACCCTTTCTCTACCAAGGGACAATTGAAAATGATGGCTCGAGCAGAGAGGGCCCTATTTAAAGGACCATTGGGCACCCCCTACCCTCATAGTCTGGGAAAGGGGCCATTGAGTCACTTCATGACCTGCTCTACTGCGGTCACTTCATAATGGTCTAGTTCATTTTCTCCGAGACGAAATTAAGGAAACTCGTCCGCCGGCTTGTCGGTATCTGTGATTCGGTAAATATGTATGTAGTGATTTGTCTACAGCCATTAACATTCTATTTCAACCATTTTAATGGAGTTAAAGTATTGATTGAAGATTATTGATTTCAATCATTTTAATGGAGTCAAAGTATTGATTGGAGAGTAAACTAACTAGCAATTCTCCTTCGAGAATTTCCAATATTGATAAATTTGCAATGGAATGGCAGTACATAATGAATACTAAATTGAAGCAAATTACTTTTTTTCCAAAGATGTAACGGCCGAGCGCTTCCTTATAGCATAAACGAAAATCTATATCCTGTGATAAAATAACGACTGACGAGGGAGAAAAATCTGATACTGGATAAGGAACAGACGGTTCGTATGCAATTATTACTCATTATCATTAACAAAAGTGCAGGCTCACTTGCAATTACCAGAAAATGAAGTAATACTCCAGGAACCATATATATTCTCAATGATTTATTGTATTAGATCGATCCATCAATTTACATCACCATATCCAATAATAACTCATAATCAAATTCATCTATCGAATGTGAAATTCAATTAAACGATGCAATAAATAATGAAATATTATCTCTATCTATTAAATTTCACATTTCTATTAAAAGTTTAAACATTGTTATACTCTTAACAACCATGAATACAACGAACTGATTGCGTAATATCAACATTTAACATGTAATCCAGCTAATGATAGACCACAAAAATGAATCGATTCTCACTAATGATGATCAAAAAATATAATAATCAATTTTCCTACAAAAAGAATACCAAAAAATACAAGTAGACTATAGGTCACAGCGATTGGCTCTTAACGTCGTAAAGAACTTAAAAATAAAATTACGTGAAAATTCATCTCGACGCAATTATCATCATATAAAAACATTAAAAATATTTCATTATAAAATCGGTGGCATTGAATCAATCAACCAGAATTGCTCTAAGTCTCTCTTGAGATCAACAGTAATAAAATGTCGTATATTTAAAATCAATTAGTTAAATCAAGTCGAGACCATCAGTCTGAAAATAATTGGTAAAGTTGCCCTCACGACTTGGCTCAATTGAAATTAGAAGAACAGTTTGATTAGTCTAACAATCATTCTAGGTGTAATATTCTTCAGTCAAAAACACAAGCGAGAACACGAACAACCAAATCACCAACGCGCGAACAAACGCGTTGGCTCTGACTAGCGCACTCTTTTCTGCGATTTTTTTTGTTGTCCTCGCATTCTTTTTTCCCGGGTTTCATACCCGAGCTCTTTGATTTATTCTTCGCTGGTTTTTTTTTCGACGGAGATTTGCGTCTTCTGGGAGTTGTAGATAAGCGATACGGCATATTTTGATTCTGCACCTGCAATAAAACGAATCCATTACTATTTGATACTTTCAATAATATTTTACAAATATCTGCGCAACGTGCGATGTACATAACATCAAATTTTTGCACACAACCTCTGGATTAATAAAAAACTAACAACAATCAAAAAAATACAGAGATCGGGGGATTTTGCAGAGACATGGCATCATTGACATTAAAATATTCATCGAATCCTTTCTCCGGTGACATATTTTGATGCCATCACAAAAATTTCAGAGTTATAATTTTATAAAATATCTTTCAAACTGATGGCCTGATAAAACTTCAAACCATAAATGTGTCTAGACATCAATGTCTTCAAGGGTTCGATAAAACCTATAAATGTAATTCCTTCCGTCTCCGGGCGTCCAAACCAACTACCTGCGCCCCAGCTTGAGCATCACATTACGGTTTTCCCCATTTGTCACATTAAACAATTAATTATTTGTTTTAAGGGCGACACAAAGTGTCTCACTGAGGGGAGTGGAAAGGGATCTGTCTGAGCAGGCGCCATGAGATAAAGCACATACGGGGGACTCCCGTTCTAGGGATACAACTGGGGTTGTAAAAGGTGCGCTCCGGCGCGTCCAACTCCAGAGGAGGAAAATGTCCCCACCTCCGGCATGGATCCAGTTTTATGCAAATTTACTGTCATAGTATTTTACGTTTGCAATGCTCTAGAGCGGCGGAGCAATCTTCTGTCTGGGGAGACATCGATACACCCTGTGGTCATGTCGGCAAACAAGTGATTAAGAGGAAACGCCACTTAAAGAGAGTGTCTAGGTAGGGCTTATATCAAATTGATCAGACTTTACCCCTTACTCATGGGTTCCACTTATTACCTGACCCTTCAGACGGATAATGTGGGTCAAATCCGATGTCTTTTGAGGAACGCATATCAGTAGAACTAATATGTAATGGAACCTACGGATCATTTCTATTATCTTTAGTTCTGAATATGTTCAATTTAGAAAGGAGCTGTCTATTGACCCGAGTTTTTAATGGCGGTAATTACTAAACTACATCAGATGTTCAGTGTTAACAATAGAAGAATGTGAATGCAATACGGGGAACATGATAGTCGATTACTTCACTCTCAAGAAATAATAACATAATAAAAAAAATATTTATATGCGGAGAACTAGACTAATTCTTCCTTCGGAGATAGAAACTGATGATACAAGCGACCGATAAATTAGATAATTCGATTGGCTGTTTAGGAATATTCTAAACAATTGATTGAAACATGTTGGTAATCTTTACCGTTTCAGTTTCTCGTTGTTGCTGATGTCCCAGAATCCTCGCTACGATGGTCGCCGACTCTGTACTACTGAGGAGTCCACTAGCCATAGGTCCTTCAATGAACTCCTTGTCATCCATGAGAAGGTACCGGACGCTGTACCAGACATCATCACTCAGGGCGTGCCTCTTATTGGAGACGTTGGGCTCTACTCCACGTCTTCGACAATCTGAGGCGGCCCATCTATCTAAAGCACCGAATAAAACGCTCTCTTTGGCGAGCTTGAGATCATCACGTTGGGCGAGCTTGGCAACTTCTTGTATGCTCAACTCCTCGAAGGCCTCTTGACGCAGCACATCGTCTGGAGCCCCGTCGATGACAGACAAACAGGTCAACAATAATTTGGTGCAGACTACGGCTGGAAATTAAATACTTGGTTAAATCTCCGAGACAAAAGGTTTAGGTTCTCGGTTTCGATTCCCTGCTGGGAGGATGATATTGTCTCCAGAACTGCTAATCGTAATCGTAATCGATTAGCAGGTCTGGAGACAGTATCATCCTCCCATGTCATAAGAGACGGCTATCTCTGGATAATTTTTATTTTTGGGAAAATTTGTCATTGTCCTTCGAAAGAATGATATAATAGACCATCAACACATGGTAAAAATTGGGGGGCTGGAGACGAGCAATGGGGCAACGGTCCTACCGAAATAATCATGGAAAGGTCCTTTATTGCACGTCTTTCGGTTTGAAGAATTTTCGTAGACTCGGCATGGCGCCAAGTCAAAGTCAGGTAATTTATGGGAAGTAGACTAAAAAATGGCGTTTGCCAGGCACGTCTACTATGGCAATATTTGTATACATTTGCTTGTGGCAAGGGAATTTCATTCACAGAAACAATTTCTCTCTCTCTCTCTGAGTGTAGAGGGAACAGAATTTGTGTCTCGTGAAGGACTTCTGGGACAAACCCAAAAATTGTATAATTCTCAGGGTAAAAACACACTTTAGAACAACGAGCGCAAAGGAACCTTATAGACGATCGAACCGTATGTTTATGAAAAATTATTTTTTCACACACGGTTTGAAATAGTTAAATAAAAATCACCCGAGAGTTTCATAATTTTCAAGTGAGAACAAAAGTCCGATAAAAATTACCGGAGAAACCGTAAAAAAATACTGAGCGCTCCCCAGTGTTAATTGAATCTTACGTAACTTTTATCGGAGCTTTAGCTTCGCTTGCAAATTACGGAAGCTCCACGTAATTGTTATTTAAATTTCTTTCCGTACCGCGTGATAAAAAATATCTGCTCAAACCAAGTGACCAGATCTTCATTGATGAAACGCAGAATTTCTCCTTGAAATTTTACCCACCGTATCATCTCCATTTAACCGAAAGCTCTTCCAGATTTCGTCACCCTCTCCATCATTTTTTATGCTCACCAATTTCATTAGCATCGTCCCCCGGCAGTGGCAGCGTCGAGGGCACCCTCTCCTCCGTATCCACATCCCCAAGTGCATAAAGATAGAGGCCATGATAAACCGCAAGAACCGAGGAGGAATCGAGGTTCTTAATGAGGTAATCTACAGCCATTTTTGCTAATTCCGGGCACAAGTAGTAGTGGGCAATATCCAGGGTGGCCCTTGCCGTCATTACACCGCTGAAATTCACCGGTTCACCGCGAATGTGACTGAACAGATTATCAAACGCTCGTTTGTCGACATGAGGCAGTGCCACTGTGGGAGGAGGATCACTTGGTGGTGGTGCAAATGGTCCCACCAACAGGGCCCGAAACCACTCGGACTTCTCCGCGAGACTTTGACGGTCTACGCTGTATTTCCAGGTATCACCGGGTAAGCCAACCTGGTTAAACATTTTTTATATAAATAATTAGACTCTTCTAGTCCTAAAATATTTTCATGACAGATTGAAAGTTATTTGAAAATGATATATATTTTACGAATAATACAAAAATGTTAGTTATGTTTGTGAATAATTAATTAGTAATAGGGAATACTTTATTTTGTTGGGCTGATTTCGTCTAGTAATTTTTCAAATTAAAATAGAAATTCTCAGCTGCGAATAGTTTTACCTCCAAAATAATTCTATTATGCGGATTATCATTCTCGCCGTCTGCCGTCGTTGTCTGTATCAATGGCACCCTAGACATCCCTGTAAATCCGTCAACACCAGATAATGGGATAATCCTCCTAGGATACAATCTATTCCTCGGGATTCCCAGGGTTCCCTCGGTCTCCAAACGACATCCCACGTTCTTCCCTGGACGGAAGACATTACATAATCGTAAGGATTCGATATTCATACAGAGAACAGTACTTACAATGTCTAGACCCTGATTCTACAAGACTGAGGTAAATCCAAAGTCTGAGACATTAATGGAATATTTGAAGAATGATAATTTAAATGGAATCTAATTCAAATGGCGCCAAAACCACGTCATTTAGGGGGAGATTATTTTGCTCAAAACATTTTATAATATTCGATGTAAAATTATCCGACAGTTTTTTTTCTTAATTAAGTGCATTTCTGGAGAATTAATTCCTTCTTGACTTCTCAAATCACTCAACCGACAGGATTATTGCACATTAAAACTGTCCGAAACTGGCTTCCAAAATCGCTCCTTCCAAAATTAATTTAAAAATTACTCCGGTCCACGAAAAAAATTACAATTTTATCATACACAAAACGACCTGGAAAATAATAATCAGAGAAAAAATGTTAAAGAACCTTTTTTGTTGCTGACACAATTTCCCATCGAAAATATTTTTTCCAATTTCGCCCTCAAATCACTAAATCCGAAGATAATCCCACAACTACTAAGCCTTCAATCCTATTTCACCAATTGCCGTCACCGTAACTCTTTCATTCATGACAAACACGGACGTTTAAAAAAATGAGTGCGAATGAATCATAGATATCGCTGGCTCCCGGGTTTCCCTATCATCACGTTTCAGTCTGATATTTTTACGCATTAATAATAAAACTTATATCAGAATTTTATATCGATCGATTACATTGCGCGTTGCACGCCGATACACACGAGACCGGCGTTTGGGCTGGTGATGAGCCGTCTTTCCTATCTAAATCATACAAGGGTTTGGCAATGTTTACCAGATAACCGTGGATCGATAAAAATAAAAAATCTTTCCCTTTTCAAAAAAAAAACCCGCGACGCGTCATGACAGTTCGTAAAAAAACCTATTAATAGATTTCAACCGGAACTGGCGATTGGCCGAGTAAATGGGTTTACCTGACCGACGCATTGCAATTATCGTTGCGTTATCGATACATCGAGGGCTCGAATTATCCACCCGTGACACTTTCCGCACCATTAGTAGAATCAAAATTCACTGCAATAATATAACATCTTTCTTCACGAAATTTTTGCTCTCTCTCTCTTCTCCCGATTGAGTTATTCTTAATTATTGAATTGGTGGCGTGAAAAGCTCAGTTTAATTGTCGCACCCCTCGTACTCAACAACTACCCACGAACTAACTGAGAAATCCCATCGATCTTGTTACAAACCTCGCACTCCCCCTTTTTTTCCTTTAAACCCAAATGAGTCAGTCCTCAGTACTGACATCGACGATGACTGGAGTTGCGTGTAGACTCGATTGTAGGAGTTATTATCCGCCTGTTTATAAACATACTTGAAGGACCGCAGTGCCACTGTGAATGAATAAATGTGGAATGCGTTCTGAGGATTTCTACCCGCTCTTATTAGTTTTTGAGATGGGTGGAGAAATTGAGGGGGGCAGCGAGTGGGAGAAAAATTATTAGGTTTGAGACACAGGTTGAAGTCGTTGTGGAACCAATTTTTTGGGAGGTTTTGAGAAACAGAGAGCCTGTGCAGCATCAAGGGGATGAAACAGCTCATTGTGCTCTGACACTTTGACGACATTTTTATTGGTTTCTGACGAATTTCTAAACATCTTGAGTATTTGAGTATTGTTTTTTTTTGGGGTTTAGGACTTTTAAAATGGGGGATACAATGTACAACATGTGGGCATTTGGAGTAAATGGAGAAATGTTTCTGGGTGAGAAGTACGTGGGCAAAAAAAGGTCTTCGGTGGATGATGAACAGATTTCTTTTGTTCCCTGAGGGACAGGATTTTTCCTCAGGTCAAGATTATTCTTTGTTTATTAAAATTTTACTTCTTGAATTTGTTGACTGACGATAATTATTATTTTTTTGTTACCGCAATAAAAAATATTCTGAGGTTTGTGCTTTCCACAGGAGATTAAAGTATGAATTCAAGGGTTTTAAAGACTAAATTTGTAAAGCTTAGAGAAAATTATTATTAATGAGAAAAATACAATGTTCAACGAGAACAAATGTTAGGGAAGAATCTGACAAAATAGTCAAGAAGCCTTGAATATCGTGAACTGAATATTTTCGACTGAAATTACCTTACGCGTTCGATGGAATAATACAACCATCTCGTCAATGTTCCTTTGGCACTGGTGGACGCTATGAACATAAAAGATCCCGAGTCTTGGATCTTTCTTAAATATGAACAGGTGCAGACACGGCATATGCCTTTGTCTTCTTCCTTCCCTGGCTACGGAAAATTGTCGGCGATGCAGTAATCATGTGTGAATACTCGCGTTAAAAAGCGTGATAAGTACAATGGTCAATATAGTCTCGTGCGCGCTATTTATGATGTTAAGAGCAAAAAAAAATCCATTTCAAATGAGTTTGTGTTAATTCCCGAAGCATCAATGGAGCTTGATTCTGTCGGACACATGATCTTTTTTTATTTCTGATCTTTCCGCCGTTGAGATAAAATATTCATGTGGGTATACAACCATTCCACTATTTCTTGCTCACCTAAAAACAACTTCATTCTTTTTCTCGAGTAATTGATTCGAAAATGAGTCATCAGTTAAAATACTAGAAAAAAAACGCCAAAAAAATGTTACTAAGGCAATGCAAAAAAAGCTATTGACAATTTTTTTAAGCAACTGACAGAACTCTTTCAATAATTTTAGAGATAATTCTGCTGAGATCAGAAATTTTCGCAAGCAAATAACATTATTAATGATTGTTGTATCGTAAAATTTTTGCAAATATTTTTCTCGAAATACTTTGGCTGTAAATAACCGCCTGATAATAAAGAATAGGTAATTATTTTAAAAGTGAACGACGGGAGAGAAAAATGTTAAACAACGACTGATGGCAAGGATATACACAACTCAAACATACACATTACTTCACCCGACAGACATTTAAATGTCCGACGAGAACAATTGCTACTAACTTACTAATTGCGCCAATGCATTGTTAATTGAAGTAGTAAAACTGAGCAAATCCATTCCCCTCATCCCGCTAAAAACTGAATTACCTCGGTGATAAGTGGCTCGGGCAAATATAGAGTCAGCCCACTTTTTCATCAAAAAGTTTTGCAAAAATGATAAATTAATCCCCTGCAAATAAAAATCTCCTGGACTCATGCGCCAGTCTCCACTGTGAGCTCCGCAAATTAACCTAATCACCCAAATTAAATTTCCTCTAATTACTCTACGCAATGCACCTAATCCGTAATTAACTTAACTCAACTTCAAAAGTACTCTAATCTCCCACGCGCTCGGATTACAAAAATAACCCCCATCCGCTGCATTAATTCCGACCAATGCATTTGTTAATTGAATTGAGTCCGCATTTCTGCAATAAATTACCTCTGAACGAGAACTCTCATTCCAATAAACCCAATCGAAAAAGAATTCGGATAACCGTATTTAATCTGTTTGAGAAGAGATCAGTGTCCTTGACATGAATCGATAAACGTCGAAGCAATAGATGTTGCCGGGTCTGGAGTCATCTCCAGGCCGATGAGTCTTCAGATGCCTTCAACAGCTCATTTCCCCCTTTGAGTTTCCACATTTGTAAACAACCGAATGGATTTTAATAAATCAGCCGACCAACTCCGCCGCATTTCACGATTCTATATTCATACCAACCGAACGTGTTGGCCGACGTAAACCCAGCACACGTGTTAATAATTTTTTTTTCAATTTTAAACTATAGGAAGGCAATGACTGAGCGCTATCGAGGGGAAAGGAAATTGAAGAAAGGTGGAACGGGGGGAAAAAAAATATTTGAAAGATCGATCAACCTTGGAGGAGAATTGGAGGTAAATTGAGGCAAATGTGATCGACTGAGGTCCTTGGACAATAGATGAATTGTCTACCAGTCCCAGGGATGATACCAAGGCTACTGAGGCCACGACTAAGGACGAACAATGCGACATATGTGTGAATAAATTGTGCACGCTATGAGCTGTCCGACAATTGGACAAATGTGTTAAACATATTGTTTTCGATTTAGTCAAAGAAAATCAGGCATCGGGGAGATTCAGGACTAATTGTTAGTCAAGGCTGTTAAATGCTTTATAAAGACTGTGTGATTTCATTCTAAACACACACATCTGAACTCGTTAAATCAGCATTAGTGGAGTAATTAGGTAGTAGGGATATCACTGAATCGAAGAGCCTTCGATAATTTTCCCCTCAGTGTGTGTAAAGTGACATATTACGTACGATCTGCGCGCGAAAAACTTCAAATACATTAAACAGACTCTTCAAAACCCTTTTATTTTTTCATCAATAATTTTCATTGGGGAAAATGCAAACCGCGAAAATTCTATTTCAAAATTTAAATCTACATTTCAAGCTAACACTGAGATTTGGAAACTGCTATTTGGGTTCAGAGTCATCTGCACTTTATTGGAGAACGGGAAACCGGTCGCGCGTGGTACGCACGCGCCTTCTTTCTCCTCACGTAGTGACACTTCCGCTCACTCTAACAGTCACGCTTATTCACGATTTTCGAAATATATCGAGATCATTTTTGTTCTTTTTGTTACAATAAAACACAGCAATAAGCATTAATAGAAAATAAAATTCATTTTAGTTCTCTGCAACACAACATTGAATTGCATTTACAGAAAAGGAATGAGGGGGGGGGAGTGGTATGGTTCTTCGAAAATTTCTAGTCATATCCCCAATAAATCCCAATAATTTTGCTAATTTTTTAAAACGTATTTCATGATAAAAAAGTACCATAAAAAAACTTACAAATTTTCTCGAGAACTCGCTCCCAATAACCAATCATGATTGATCATTCCTGTTCAATACTTTCAAGTAAACCGAAATAAATGTTTAGAGTGAGACGTTATTATACAACTCTCAGTGATGATGGAATATCCCAGACAGACATCTCTCACTGACTCGTGATGCACAATGAAACAACGGAAATGCTTCCTTGAAGTTTATGTATCACCGGTAAGGAAAATATGCAATTGACCGAGGCTGTGTCATTCCTGAGGTTCTTTGACTCGATACATGTCACATGAATCTCCTCAACAAATTATACCCGATAGTTCCAGACACAGAGAAATTTTTTATAAAAATTGTAGTCCCAGAGCTGGATACATCGCAATCTCTGAGTTATGAAAAAACCTAATGCTGTTGGGGTTAAATTTCCACTTTGCACTTCTCTTCTCTTTCTACCGCCAGAGTATTTCTCAGAAATTTTTCTCCGGACATCGGTAGTAATTATCCAACACAATAGAAGGGGAACAGAAGAGAGCGATAACAGTGGAGCGTTTCGAATCCTCGTATGAGGTTTTGAAACGGGAAACAAGTAAACATATCATGGTAAGTTCATATTGTCCGGTTTTGCTACGTTTATAAATGGTAATTAACTGGTCGGAGGGGGTTACTTGTGTGTGCAAAGATGTCGGACGAGGACGTGCATAATGGTTTTCCATTTTTTTTTTTCACCTCCTTTTTTTCCCTGAAACATGTCGCATTGCGTTATGCAGGTAATACCGATAACTGACAACTGACATAATCGCGGTAATTTTATCGATCATGATGATGAGGATAGCGGCGTTGTGCCAACGAACTCAGGAAATTCTTGATCGCGAATTAATTGAGACGATTAGTCATACGAGTTTGTCGGTAGAGGTATGAAATATTCATTGGGTGGTGGAGAAGGGGGACTGTTGAAGGGAGCGGGGGGATAACAAGAGTATATTTTATGAAATTTTCCAGGTGATATTGATTGATTCCTGATGTGTCAGTGAATGATTTAGATCGCAGCAATTTATCGCTTTTATGGAATTCTTTTACACTGAAGAATTGAATGTAAAAATATTCGCAAATAAATAATATGCAGGATTTATGGGGTAAATATTATTTCCGAAATGTCATCGTTGCGGAAAAAATTTTGTTGGAACTAATTATTGTGCCATTGGAGCCATTCTCGATGTAATTAATCATCAATTCCATGAAAATTAGATTATTAATATTTAGTTTGAAATAAAATTGTCAATTCATTGACAAAACTCGTCTCTATAATTTTTTTTATATGTAGAATTTACTCAATAGCGCGGTGGAAAATCAGGGAAATATTGAGTCCGCAGAAGAAAGTCTCAGACACTGAATTTTTATTGTGTAAAAAAATTCTTCCGAACGATTTCACCGATCAATTACTCATCACTGGGGGAGTACCTCTTTCGCAAAAATTCATAACAATCAGAAAATTGAGATTATGTTGTTAAAAGACATTTGATCTCCCGTTTGTTTTCGCCAGTATTCGCACGTGTGAGTATGAATCAGAGAATTTTCCCTCCCACGTTCCAGAGGAGACGTCCTCCCTCCACACGTACCTGGAGGGCCAGTGGAGGGGAGGCAAGGGTAGATCAATACTTCTGGCTCCCTCAGATGAGAGGGAAAAGAAGCCAAAGAATTTCATTCCGTCGTGGCACAGTACACACACTAGGCGAAAATTATTGGCATGATACTAAGGGCAAAAATCCCGGGACATATCGAGCGAACTGTTGACCTCGGGAGGGTTGAGGGCCTACGGCAACGACCGCTCGGGCTATAATGACCCTCACCACCCATCGATCCAATACCCCAAGCTTTCTGAACGACTCAAGCCTTCCGTGTTCCGGCAAACCTAATCTTATTATTGTTAATCCAATTTTTAACAACAGCATCTCTCAACAGTGGTTTCAAAGTTGAAAAAAATTTGGTATCGAATTGAGCTTTGAATATTTTCAGGGAGAAATGTTGATAAATCTTTTTATAGAAAATTTTATGAGCCATTAAAAAGACTTTCAGATGTCTATCTCTGTACTTTTCAATTTTGGAGGTGATGAGAAATATCGAATGTCGGAGATATTTTCGTTGTAAAAATTTGATTACCACTCGTTTATTAATTTTATTAATTTTATTAATGGGATTGACATTGGAAAATGTCAAGGGGCCAAGTCTCACGACCTTGCGTGACCCTGGTCACATCCAAATACGGGGGTGCGTCATATTATTTTCTTTGAGACATTTGGAAACGTTTTTTTCCTAAAGTTGTCGTAATTTCCGGGAAAACTCGATTAACGAAATCAATTGTTTGTTATTTTTCTCGTGAGCCAATCCTTTCTCTAATTAAAGAAGAGAAATGCGCGAAGGATCATGTGCGTCATTTCAATGCAAACTTATTCGCAAGAATGACTTATGGAGTTTATTGTAATGGAGAAGAGTATGCTATTTATTTGGGGAAATATTTCCAACGCTTCAGGCTTTTTTTTGCAAAATTGATGGTACATTCATTTCAAAGCGAAACCTCACCCGGAAATCAAAGCAATCATCGTTTATTGAATTTCCAAAAAAAAAGCAATTCAGAAATTATTTCTTGGCCTCTCGGCTACTGAACTATTTCATTTGGCAAGAGGAAAATGATGAAAATTCCACTGATTCTCCGTGTCTGAGTCACTCGATATCTTAGGAGTCTGACTACGCCTGAAATTATCTACTGCCAACTAATGTACCGCGAAATCATAACATGGAGCAAAAAATGAGAACGGGGAAATTGGGAAATGAACACAGTGGATGATCCCCTTGCACCTCGATGCATATTTTTTCTTCATTGTTGTAGGGAAGATAAGACCGCGATAAAGAATGAAAATACAGCCGATGAAATACGGTTTGTTAACAGAACATACGCGGGGACTTGTCCCGATAATAATTAAACGCAGGCATGAGTGCAGATAATTATCAACTACAATAAACATACTGCTACCAGGACGAGGTATTCGAGCTTAAGAAAATAAGTAATCATTGTTTGTTTAGGTGATTCAATATTTATGAAGATATAACTACCGGGCTGTTTCATCTGGACCGAGATCCACAATTTTTCATGCAAATTTGCAGATCTCGGTGCATGAAAGCATCTGAACTCATCCGCAGTTTATGTCTATTATTTATGATCGTTACTTATCGATGCAATTGAACCTAATTATTTTCTCTTTACTGTGTCGACATAAATAACATTTTCTTTTTGTTTTTTTCAACAATAAAGATTATTTCAGTAATATTATTATTTATTAATTTCAATCATTAGCAAAAATAGGATAAATTACGTGTTTTTAAATGTCTATCAAATGTATTTAATTCTTTCATTTTATTTGAAATTTATAAAAAAAAAAAACTCTCAAGGAAGAAGTGCTAACATAAATTTAAAATATTACCAAGTCTATCATAAGACTAGAGATAAAGACTCCTAATCGAAAATATTTTCAATATTTCTGAAGAAACTAAAAATTATTCCATCTCAATCTCTTAAATGAAACTGATTTCATTTTTAACTGAAAAAAATGATTGGTACCTCAAAATCAAATTCCTTCCATCCCTCGTAAATAAATCCTCACATGTGGGCATTCACTCCACTATTTTGCGATGTCACTGTTTATTCACGAATAACAAAAATGGAATTATCCGCGGAATTGTTTGACGCATCAAAGGAAGCGAACTAATGATAATCCACGTGAAATATTCAATTGGAAACCCCGGGTGGTGGTACGACAGTAGCGATGACCGTGGCTGCAGTGAGGAATATAATTCGCACGATGGAACGAAAACCAGGCGCAAATATACTTCGGGTAGGCCTATTTCCATTGGCTATACATAGAGAGCCCCGGGTATCATTGCGGCGTCGCGGCGCGCAGACGCCTGGATCCTCCGCTTCACCAGCCCTTTCCGCTATCATCCACGGTGATAGTCGGCATTTTTTTAAACAAAAAGAGACCAAGTGTGACGGAGCGAATTTAATCGATTCTTACGGCGTCGACCATTGTTTATGTGAAGACATAATAGGAGAGGAATTTGCATTTAACTTTGGTGTTACCGTCGTCCATTCGATGAACCCAAAGTCTCCAACAGAACACTATCATTTTTTCTCTATGCGATAATCTCAAGGAGATGCCATTCTATAAATAATTCAAGCTTCGAGAACATTTGATTTATAGAGACATTTAAATGAAATTCGCACGTCTGTTATCAGAACGTCGATAAGACATAAAGAATGCGAATAACTAGAATTCGGAAATATTAACAAATTAATTAATTTCATACAGCAAATGTCATTGTAAAACATTCGCAAATTCCCTACAATTTTGTGATGTTCATTGAACACTGACCGCTAGTCAAAATAGACCCGAAACATTTTGTCTCCTCGTCACGAAACTAAGGAAAGTATCGCCACTGTTGAAGGGTCAAGTACAACCCCCTCCCTCGGTCACGCACACGATGAAATTTAAGTGTTGACAGACATTATTCAAGGCCACTATTACTCATTAACAATGGAAGGTGACCAATAATAAACGTAGTTTGATGTAATGGGGGAAACCCTTATTTCAAGGTTACAACACGAACAAAACAATAGAACAAATTGTGAACTTCACCTGAGGATCAGTAGAGAGAGTGGGGGAAGATTTATTGGTAGTACATGAAAGTGAGGGTGAATGCAGAAGATCCGGGTGTTGCCATAGAGACACCAGGCGGTTTTGACCTACTCAAACGACCGAAATTTTCCTCCTCGATCTCTTGGCCCCGACCCAAGAAATTACTCGACTCGGTAGTGCTCGTGATAGGCAATGATGGGACGTTATGTATGCAAAGTCTTTGGAAGTCATTAAGGGGCTCAAGAGGTTTGAAGGAATGTATCGGGTGTCAATGAAGAAGTTAATTATTGATTTATTTAATTATTTCTTTGAAGAGCTCATTTGATTTTCCTTCGATCCCCCAAAACGGTCGAAAATATTTTTGATTGCATTTTTGTAGTGAATTGTATTGATACGCAAATGATCGAGAATTTACTATATTTTCCTACTGTCAATTCAATAAACTGGCTCACAGTCAATTTACAGAAAGAAAACTGTTGATAGCCATCGGTGACAAGCGATTATATCTCCATTGAAATAGTGAAAGGTGATGGGTTGTGGTGACACTGAGGGATTTTAATTTTAAACTCCATGACACTCTTTCGTGGAAATGTTGACAACGTTCTTCCGATATTTTCGTCTCCAATGACCTAGTTTTCAGATGATCAATTGATATGAGCAGGTCGCTTAGTCAATGTAAATAAAAAGATATTAAAAACAAACACCAAATCACAATTAAAACTATTGTCAGATGAGTCATCTTGCAGTGGAAAAAGAATAACAATGAAAGAAAAAAAAACAATTCCTTGAAAAAAATGTAGGTCAAAGTATTGAACTTGTCAGGCCTCACCTAACATCGAGGGGTGGAGAAAGTAGGTCATCAGGGGTGGAAACCCAGTTCCCCCTAGCACGCCTCCTTCGGGACCTAGGCAACGACTCCCCTCTCTGATCGATTGTACCCGGTTAAAGGCCGTTGCCAATATTACTCAACAAAAACAATCTCAATCGTCTCTACTCCTCAATTATCTCCGTAAGTGAGAGTACCCGCACGTAGAGCGACTCAATTAAACATGAATGAATAGTTCGAAGGGCTTGAAACGTTGCGGGATGTCTTTACCCCTTAATTGAGACTGATGCCGGTTATTAATCGCAGCGTTGCAGTCGATTAAATGCCCCATGTTTAACAGAAAGGAGAGCTAACAAAATTGAAAATATTCACCGAGTTCTCTTATTCGTAACACAAATCGATCGTCTCGTTCAATCGCTTTAATACTTTTACTTGTGATATAATCAACAATTTTAAAGCGTTTAAATTTTGAATCTTGGACAATCGACAATTAATTAACAAGCAATGTCTTGAATCTTTAGCAATGAGAAAGATGTAAACCTCTTCGGAACAAGAATTAATAAATTTTATCAAATACTCACAGTCGTCTCATTCATAAACACTGGAGTGGATAGCACTTTTATAATCTTGTCTCTTAAATTTTCACTAAAATAATCCGTGAAAAAGTAGACGCTCTATAACTGACACATCAGCCTCTTCTCGTCAAGAATCTCAATTTTGTCATTGGTATGAAAAATCAAGATGAGACTTCATTGATCTGCACGGGAAAGATTCCTGCAGATACATCATCTGCATCATCTGTTGAGTGTATTACACATGCGTGCGAAAAAGGTCTAGAGTCATTATTATTAATTATAACAGACTGTCGAGCGAAAGTAAACTTAACCAGAATATTTTTATTCATATTAATTTTTGCCTTAATTATCTTTCACGTTTCGATCTTTAAAATGAAATTGTTTGTACTATTTCAAAGGTTCATTAACTGGAACACCGGTATAGGCAACACAACAGACACTTGAACTGTCATTGAGCGACTGTTCCCAGCTCCTCGTGTACTGCAAATTGTCCTCCAGTTATCCTTCGAGGTCGAGATCTATTGGTTGCCTCCTTGTTTAAAAAAACTCACGGTACGAATTTAAACAAAAAATCATTCAATACATTGAGATTGAGGAGTAAAAAAATTGTACGTGGGAAATATTGCGTTAGTTACGCCTTTCGCTCGCGCTGCAACATGTGTATACGAATTTTTATCTCCAAGAATCGTTCGACAGCTTGAAGGATAAGTGACTTAGTGACTTCGACGTAGGGAAAAATATTAAAAATTAATTGTGAATCAAATTTTAGCATTAAAAAATGAAAAATCTAGTGGTAAAGATCTTTTATTGGATCGATAAGTGAGTGAACATTTTTCTGTAGTTCCATCGATTTTCTCGCGAAATACATCGAAACATATTGACTCCTCATTGAAGGGCTGATGCACCACCCGCTTCACGCCCATCTCCAATGATCCTTTATCCACGATGGTTAGCGGAAAAGTTATACAATAACAAAAACCTTATTTTTTACATGTGACATACTTGTTTTGTAATCAAAGCTACTGAACTGAGCAAAACTTATTCTGAATCTCTAACTCATGTTTTCCAGGTTTTCCTTTAATTTACCCCCTCATCACCATGATCAATCCCATCAGCCATAAACACCTCCTCCAGCAATGAATATCAACCCAACATAAACAAATAGATTTTCATCCACCTCACCAGACACCATCAAAATGAATTAAACGTTCTATAAAATGTTTATTGACAACTCACGATACGCTCTGTATTTATACATTCCCACCTAAACAAAAGGCATGAATATTCAGTCTCGGAATAATATGAATCACTCAAATCGTTTATTCCCGAATAAATCCACACATTTATTATTCTCCTCTACAAACTCTCAACTTTTATCAAGCGTTGCACGAAGAGACCTCTGTTCTCTCTTCAAATTAAGAAAACAAGCCCCATTGGAAGCATTGCTCTCCCCACTGAACACAACACAAGCTAGACCATTGATGGCCATGTGATGCCATAGCTTCATCATCCACTTATTGACAGCGCGACAAGTTCTCTCCAAGTTCTCCACCTGAAGATGATCGTTGGGAATTTTAACGTGACAGAATGTAAGGGCATGTTCCATAGCGATGTGCGCTGCTCTATTCACCGTCTGTTTATTCGTCTCAGCGAGAACCAACCTCACGTGATCATTCTTATCATAATTAGCATCATCCATTACCTGGAGACTCGAGGACTTTAAATATTTTGAATACTCGTTCATAACATCAGCTGTTCCAACAATGGCAGCAGTTCTCTTATCCTTCGTCACATGTTTGAATATCGAAACACCAAACTTTTGTGTTTCGTCCTTCTGCTTCTGCTTTCTCAGGGTCTCCTCCAGCTGTCTCTGGCCGATCAACACAGCATCACCAAAGTCCACAGTATTAGCCAGCTTCAACTGCACCAACTTCATCGATGCCTGGGAGTCTTCTGTCGAGCAATGCCCATGATTGCCCTCCTGAATCCTTTCGCTCAAGAACTCTCGGGCCAGCACCTGGAGTTTTGTCTTCCTGTAGCGTTCACCAGTCGTGTTAAAAATAACAGAGGTGTCGATAATGTAAGGATGCATCATTCTCAAGGTGTGGAGATCTGCGTTGAGACTCTGACCCACGAGAATAGCGTCCGGAGGAAGAAGCTCTTGCAGATGATTTTGTACGTCTGTCAGAGTTGTTGTGACGTTCTTCAAGATCTCCTCGGTAATACCACTGAATCGAGTGAGATAATCTGTGATTTTATTCTCAGGCTTCACCAGGGACTCGTAGACAATGTTCAGCTTCTCGTCTACTATCGAGATCCTCGTGAGCTCGAGGAAACCGGACGTTGTGCGACACATCTCGCAGTCGAGACCGAACATTGGGGATGTGGGGGTGGCCTCTACATACTCGTTCTTGGTGAGGACGTAGTTTTTGTAGCGGACGGCAAGACCTCCTCGGAGGGGCAGGGGATAGTTCTCCTCAACAAGCTGCCAGGGGGAGAGGAGTAGTTGGGTGCGGGGAAATTTGTCGGTGACAGGGAGGTTCCGGGAGCTGGGATGAGTATTCGGAAATGAAGGACGCATGGGGAAGACAACTTTCAGTAGTTTTACTAAGTCTCCAGTGGATTGCATCGCCGCTTCCAACGAGCCGAATTGCTGAATCAGGGCTTTGCTTTGCGTGCCTGAAAATTGGATTTCACTAAGTGTTAAAGCAGTTTTGATCTACTAATTCAGTTAATCTAATTCGAGAGGTGTTGTCCATCGTTACCTGTCAAAGGAACAGCAGCCAATTCCTCAATAACTGATCCACCATAAGCAGCTGGCGTCACCATCTCCAAACGATGCTCCAAATTACTCCCTATATGTGTGAAAATAGATTCGTACGAGTGAAAATGATACATGGAGAGTCCTTCGATCACGAAGACAACGGTATGAGACACTTTGTTGAACTTCTCCAGGTGGCACCAGCGAGCTGGGGAGAAAGGTGAGTGATGACCCAGGAGAGAGTACATGAGGAGATGCTGGATATCTGCCAGGAATATTGGAATCCTCTCATTGGGTCCTATGCTGTCATTTAAACTAGCGTTTTCTCCGACAGCCTTCAATCGAAATCGTGGGATATTTTTAAGGACTTTTTTTCGCTCTCGAAGCTCCTGTTTGAGTTTAGCGTACTCCTGCCCAGAGAGACGTGGTTTTTTATTAGCCCCTGGATCTGGTTCCTCAGCGACTTCTGAAGGCTTCTCTCCTATTGGTGTTGAAGCAAGTGGTCCGCTTGAGGAGTGGTTGCAGGGCCGCTTTCGACTAGGACTCAGGGCTGACATTTCAGAGGATGTTTCGGGACTATCTGAATCTATTTCCTATTTAAAAGAATTACAAGTGTTATATCATTTTTTTTTTCCTTTGAGAATTTTCGTCTGAATTCGTCAGGAGAAATCTTTAATTGAAAATATTCAATTGTTTACATGTCAAATGCAATGTTCCTCGATTGAAGACGAAAAGAAAAAATGATTTCTGGGAATGCTCACCAAGTTTTTTAGACCTAGTGCTCTAGCTTCTCTATCTTTATCATTTAATTTTGTTATCTCCAATAGTGCGGCCATTTTTTTTCGCTTTTTCTCGATACGCTGACGTTTCTTTTCCGTTGGCATCTTCATAGTCGTCTCCTGTATTCAATACTGATTTTCTTGGCAACATTTAGTACCTGGAACCCATCAAACACCACTTGAAATCAGTAGGAATTATCAACCATTCCTTGAACATAAATGCCCTGGAGTGTGACAGCTAGCACTTTTAGGGGAAATATCAGATAAACTTTTTCGCCTTCATTATAAGAATATGTGACACGGATCAACTTTGCTAATTCCCCAGCAAATTTCTCCCACAATTGCTCATTTTGGAGACTTTATTCAAATTAATCAAAAATCAAAACATTTGTTTACTTGAAAAATTCAGGAAAAGGGAGACATGACTTTCGTACTGTCAGAGAAAAAATAACCTCTGGTTGATTATTTTGGCTGAATTTAACTGCCAGGTGCTGGGAATACAAAAGATGAGGATCGTCAGATTATTTCGGAGGTAAAATGGGTTTGAGCAGGAAAAATATTGTGGCTCCTTCGTTGCTTGGTTACCAAAACTCATGGTCAACTTACAAAAAAAGAAAAAAGTAACAGATAAAAATAGATAGAAAAACATTTGACTACAAGTGAACGATTATTCACCCAAAATCAGAGAAAAACTGGAACATTGTGAATATATATTTACCATGATAAATCCAGGTTAATGAAGCAGTCAAATGATGAGCTCAAAAAAGAATTGATTATGGTGTTCGTAGAATATTTAAGATGATTATCACATCAATTTACTGTTACCAACCAGATTTCAATAATTATCCTTAAATTTTGGAAAATAAACAAAGAATTGAATTACAGTTACACAAGCACATGGCACATATTCACAATATAGGTTATAGTACCAGTGGATTGAGAAGATTCCCTTTTTACCAGCACTTCTGCGATTACCGACAGCAATTACAACATATTTGCTGATTTTATCCCCCAAAGATAGCATCACAGTCGCCTTTTTTTAAATTCTCAGATCCTTAGACGCAGTCGAATGTCTTCATTATTTTTTAACAACAAAAACACATCACTACTTTTGTGAAAATTATGAGGATCCATTGATCATCCGAAATTTCGTAGAGATTCATTACAAATTCTAACGATTTTTTCCGAGACGAACTAGATATTTCTATTAAACTTGTCATGAAACTGACGCGTAATTTTTACGGAAAATTATGATACCATCACTTCAATTTTTCACTTCGATTTCGCAATCGGTAAATGAACTGTAAATTCCGTAATTTTTACCCACGACCTGTCTTCTACAGTGAAACAGCGGTCATTATTATAAAAGCTTCATTAATTGAGTCCTCAAACAATTAATTCTTGATGTTTTAAAGACTACTGTTTGTCCCCTCAATGATTGTTTATAATTAACAATGTGAATAAATAGACCATGGAAGAATGCCAGTGGCTCACGGTTTAATAAACTTCCACATTGATACAAGCAGTAGTTATTATTACTTCCATAGTAACCCGACTTTCCAGTGCGGTTCAGAGAGGATGCAAAAGGGGTCATACGACAGTCTTCCACTGCCAACTTATCGAACCCATTAATTTCGAATTATCTTCAAAATGAACTGAAACATGAAAGTGAACTCTTTATCGAGGAGAAATGTGAGTCAATTCGAAAGCAATAGTTTATCAATCTCCACAATTAAACTCTCGATCTCTCCAATTTCATTCAGTTTTAATTGCATTTTTTACGATCGTAAGATTACAAAAATGGAGTAACGTTAAAATCAATTGTAATTACAGATATAATGAATCAGTAGCGTAACCTGAGCGTCTCCATCTATTCAGACGAACTGAGGATTGTCCTGACAATTAAATTTCGCTACAACGTACAGACAAAATTTTTTGTCGTGATTTTTCCGCTCAAAAAATATTTTATAATATTGCTAATGATTCTTTGTGTGTAAAGCTTCGCTTTATGCACTCGACATTCATTTTACGCACGCTGTACACAAAAACGTAGTGTATTTAGAGTCGTAATAAATTTTTTTCTCGCAGAAATCACTCATGTGAATTGTCAACCTATTTTCAATAACGTTTCACAAGGAAATCGCTAAAATTGCATTTCTTCATGCGTGTCCTGGCGTTTTAGCACTCCCCACAAGGAGATCACACCGAGAGACACATTTCCCGTGAAATAAATAATGTGTGGATTTTCATAAATAAGAGAGAGTATAACTGTCCTAACATTGGCGAAGGGACCCGCCTGACTTGGCAGTAAGTCAAAGTGAAAGCGATGGGTCATAGCGTCTTGACGAGGCCCCTCCATACGCGTATGATGAAAAAAAATATGATTGCTGAATGTAAAAGAGCATCTAGACTCTTAAACCCCGACGACACACATAAACCGTCGCCTACAACGTAGAAATTCACAGGACACATCTCCATGTTTTCATTTCAGTGAAATTTTCAGTTGTTGAACTAAAACGAATAACGAGAAATAAAAGAATTTGCCACTGTCTCTGTCTGTCATCTAAACCCACTTCAATTTGCGTGCGTCTAATAGTAGGAAAAACATAAGTGGGATGAGGATTAAAAACACTAGTTCGGTCTAATTATCCTATCTTCATCCACATCAACCAAATGTAATTACTGGGTAATTTAGTAATGCCTCCGAGGAGTCTTTGCACCAGCACGCAATGAGAATCATTTCATCCATCCGCAGATTTCATGAATTTATACTGAATTATCATCGCGATGATAATCAGATTTTTTTTTTCATCAACTTGTGTTGTTTGCTTTGCTGTGAAATCTTCAGATTATTGAAGAAAGCAAAATCACATTTGATTGATTTTTTTCTTCTCACCTTGTGCCTATCCCGTGCTCGTCGACAGTGTATACAACTGTGGAGCGAGTGATTAGATACCTTCTTTATGCGGGGGAAAGCAGCCGCCATTCTGCTGTGCATTTTCCCAGTAATTCGTGCAAACACTTTCGCTCACGACAGACCGAAAATTGTTGCCCAATGACTGCTATCTTTTGCATGTATTTTCGCCGGTATTTTCACCTCCAGAGGAAACTTTGCATATAAAAATAGACATTACATTTTTTATTATAATTATTGGAGATAAAAATTACGTATTTTTTCCGTAATTGTAGAGCGAAATCTGGGTATAGGAAATTTTACGGAAGTGACACGTGAGCATAAAAAAATGTCAAATTATCCCAGTGGGGAGGTGAACTGTTCGCAATTTTTACTGATCATTTCCCTTCACCCGTCGATACGGTATCGTCGAAATAGATAAAGTGATGGGTTCAGTCCTACCGTGAGAACTGAGAGAGATTATTCGAATGGGACAATCGACATTTTTGCGCATATCTGACGACGAAAATCTCTCGATATTTCTCAGCTACAGGGGAAGTATTCCGCGGAAAATAAAATTTCTTAATAGTCGAATCAATTCTTCCTAAATTATCCGCGGGAAATTAACGTCTTAATCAGTTTCCTGGAGCTCAGAACAAACGATAATTCTTTCTGCGTCCTTGAAAACGTCTTAACTGCCCTCGCACACGATAATTACACCGTTACGTCGGGAATAAAACAGAAATTCGCACGGCAACGAAGAGTACAAAACACAAAAAAAAAAATCCACATCCTCTCGATTTTAAAAAATAGTTCAATAGTGAAGTGGTCAAACACCTTGTGTCAATTTCACTTTGACGTCAGATCTTTTATCTAATGTCTTCCGAAAACAACATGTCATCCGGCAAATTTGGTAGAAACCTCTTTTGGATTCCTCCTCTTAACTGCTCTGTTCTTTGAAAAAATTTGTTATGCTACTCACACCGGGAGAAATATTCAGTAGTAATACCCCAAGACCTTCAAAATTATCGGATATTTCCCGAGAGTTTCGTTGCGTAGCAACGAGAGGGATAAGGTTCGCAGGTTAAAAAACCCGAGCGCGAAGCGCGAGGGTTTTTCTGCGAATCTTATCCCGATCGGTGCTACGCAGGGAAACTGGAGGGAAATATCCGATTAATTTTGAAGGTCGAGGGGTATTTGGCTGGATTATTTTTTTCATTCCAATTTCAAACAATTAAATGTGTGGCATTTCACGTCATATAGTATGGTTTTTCACTCGTAGTTGTGGCTTCTCCAGCGTATATTCTCTGTCTGCACAAAATGCAGAGAATTGTTACCAAATTGGGGCTTTTGCCTTCACTGTATTATTAGGAACATTATTATTAATTTTCTAATCAATAATCTCCAAGGATTCTCCTCCAAATCTGCTCATGTCGAGGTAAAGTCTTTGAACTTGATTTTTTGTAATGACAGTTTTGGGGTTTGAAACGCGTACAAATTGTTTATCGGATATTTTCATTGCTTAGCAACAAACAGGGAAATATCCGAAAAATATCCGAAGTAAAACTCTCTTACTTGTACCACGTGACGGGAAATGCCACCATTTGATTGGTTGAAATTGGGATGAAAAAAATAATCAGTAAAAAAACTCACAGTTCACTCACCGATTACGAAATAGTCTCGGAAAATTCCAATGGCGGTACCATCACTGGTCACCGGCGGGTCGGGAAAAAATTACAAAACGCTCCGGAAAAATTTTGTAATAGTTCCAGAAAATTTCCTACCATTGCATTTCCCTCCGGAAGTGCGGAAGAAATATGTAATGTTTATTATTTATTTTCCCCCGCTCAGATTTAAATACGAGCAAACAAAATTTTCTTGGAGTTTCATTAATTTTATGCGATTCTTCAACGTTTCTGATTAAATCGAATAACTTTCATTATGGGAGGTGAGAAATTTAAGCGCGATAAGGGCTTAAATTTACGGATTAATCTCTATGAGAGAATATTGAAATAATTCAGTTCAGAAAACAAGCGATTTCCGAAAAATTGTTCGATGTTATTGAGACCGAAAATCGCGAGTTGACCTCGTCACGCCTCGAGGCCTCATTGAAGTCATGAAACTGATCAATGTTGCATATCTCCGTTTAATTAAAGCCTCACAATCGAATTTTGTTAGCTGGAAATATATTTTTTAAATATTGCCATTTTAATGACAATTTACCGTTTTGTATTTTCCGTTATCAACAATATCCATCTGGAATCGCCGAAGACTGATAAATGACAACAACGTCCGCGGTTTTGGTGCTCATTCCGCTCGTCTCCCACCTCCCACATGATCTGGCAGTGTTGCCACGTGTTACGACTCCTATAATTAATTTAAAAAATTGATACGTAAAAAAAATAACTTTCAGAATTTCCTTTTACTAAAGTAATCAACGACTCGAGATGTGAGGGTGAAGCCAATTTCAATGTGACTTATCCCTTCTAAAATCGTCTCGAACCTCTGAAAATTCTTGAGTTCGTCATAGAACAGGTTTTTCCCCATAAAATCATTGGAACTAGGTGGCACGGCTGAGCACGAACCTTCGACAACGAAAAGAAATCTAAAAAAAAATTGAAAACCTGGAGGAAAAAACATAATCATAACGAATAAAACTACATCGTGGGACGCTGCGTGTGCTGACTTAGAAAGTCGTAGTGAATTGCACCTTGCTGATCATGTACATATACAATTCATAGAAATATCTCGGGGACTGAGTCCCAGCACTGGGTTGGGTCTACCTCATCCTGTCCATAAAACTCCCCACTTACCTCAGCAATACTGAGCGGTGGGATTTACCGTCTCCCTAAGTCAGCGGTGCTGGCTCCATCAGACATTCACTGCTCGTTCAATCGTCGAGCAATTGACATCGTTCGTTTTTTTTTCCTCAGTCTCGAATAACAAATTCAAAAAGTGTAAACACGACAAATCAGTTTATTTTTAAGTTGAATTTTTTCGAGGTTATTCCGGATTTGGAGTTCTATTGAGGAAGAGGATGGAGAAGGACCAGCTTGACTCTCTGGCCACTGTGGCTGTTGGGTCTGAGAAAATTCCACCTCCTCCGCACAGCCATTATGCTCCTAGTGAAGTTTATTCCTCGTCCGAATCACCACCGGTGAGAATATTACAAAAATTCAATAGTGAAGTGCTGAAAGGAGATATCAATGCCGAAGAAATATCTTTTATCGATTATTATCACAAGATCTTCCTCGAAAAGTGATTTAGATATAGCAGACAATATCGCTCTTTAAACCCCTTGACTTTGTAAATTATTTTGCTTTTACCTTCAGGACAATTCAAAACAATAGTCCCAGAAAAAATTTTGTAGAATTAGTTGGAAATCTCCAGGATTTAATAATTTTTTTCTCCGCACTTTTTTGAACACTAATTCATCATTTTGTATTGCATATGAGTTGAAACCACTTTGCAATGCATCTCACGTAATGTTCGACGTCTTCCGGATCGTTGCCTTTGTTCAATGCTACTTTCTAATGCGCCCCATTGGCTCTAGAATCTTCTGATCATGATTGAAGAGATATAACGGGGTGAACAACGGCATCGCGAGCACAGAAAAAAATTAATAAAAATTGGATTGAAAAACGTGGCGAATTCGTCGAGACAGTAGAGGCTGTTCGCCGAGTGAATCTCTCATATTTCTCTTGTTGGGTTTCGCTTTGCGAACTGTGCATCCACTGACGCACAACTTTCACGAATCTCTTCAAGGCAAAACACAAAGCCATTATCTCCAGCATTAAAGTCTCTTTGGAGTCATCATCCTGTATGCTGAGACAATTTAAAAGTTGTTTAAAGACATGAATTTCTGCACTATTTCTTCACGTCTATTTGATGATGAAATTCTTGGTCTCTCGAAAAGTACAAATTAGGTTCGAGAAGTTAATTCTTATGTTACTCCATTAAATTCTCGTTATATTGGGTAATTTCAGGAATTTTTTGTTTGGTAAAAAACCGCACATTTAATCGTATACTGGCGGCCAACAAGTAGTTGCGTGGGGGGCATTGTGTACTCTACAGTGGTATCGAGGAAATACGGTTCTTATTACACAATGCAAAGCAAATGTTCCAAGTGCCTTTGACTCAATACAACGTGACAACATGACTTTTTTTCACTGTTTTGGGAGAAAAATTCGAAACACGGAATTAATGATCATTTCGACATTCGGTACTGGAAAATGTTTCGGGATTGGAGTGTCATTTTCGTAAGAAGCTTTTCTCGAGTTCGAGATTTTCGCAACGAGAATATCTGTCGAAAAATACTGCCTCGAATTTCTTTGGCAGCTGTCAGATTTATAAATATTGAGATTATTATTGATTTGATTGATTGATATTTGTTTCATCTAAAGCAGTTGATAATAGTCTTATTTTTGGAAAAGGAAAATTATGGAATGAATTTTAATAGCTATTTACTTAATTACAGTTCAGAAAATAATTTCCACTGACTCTTCTGATGAATCGAATTTAATGAGTTGTAGATTTTCACGATCTCCTCTAAATAAAACGTTGGATAATTATTAGAATGCTAATGGTCTGAATACTAAAATTAATTGAATGTGTTCAATTAGAAATTCAAGCTAATTGCTTTTTATAGAAAGTTATCAACTTTTTTAACCTGAAGATTCGAAAAATATTGTCGATGTGATGTCGCATGTTTGAGGATCTCGTTTATGACTATTTGATATTCACCGAAATATCGGGAGAAAACGGAATGAAAACTCGATGAAAATTAATGAATTGAAACCGCTTGGCAACAGAAATCGTCTCTGTTTATTTTTCAATCGAGGATTGTATAGTCATGATGGCCTACTATCTCCTCCTGTTGAAGGAGGCCTCTCACCCGTGGTAGCATCGTCCATACAACATCGAGGTCATTAAGAATCGCGTGCAAAACTATTTCCCTCATATCTCTCCTGAAATGAACCAATTTAATCTCCCGAGTTTTCATTCGTTTTTCGTTTCATCTCCGCTCAATGAAGTTTATGTTAATGTGCTCACATGTTTCAAGTTATCAGACGCTGTAATTTAATCGCTTCTGTCTCTCCACTCTTCAGCGTCACGATTATAAAGAATGAAAATATTATTCGAAGTGGTTGAAATTTGTTCCGTCAGGATTTCACTTCATTTGCTTTCAATTCGCTGGTGAGGAAATTCGGTTCAAAATGTTTCGACGAATAAAAATAACAAATTTAGTATGACGTGAAATGTTAAATAATAACAAGAGGATCGCGGAATTTTTACGCAAAAATTCAATGTGTCGACTGGTAAAACAACCTCTCGACATCTGTTCAGTGACAATTTAGTAATAATTTTCAAGCAAAAAAATTAAAAATTTCTTAAACTTTTTCTTAGAAATTTCTCTCCGTAAAATAAATGATGAATCGTTAATTTTATTTGTGGTTTACACAGCAGCGGAATCAATAAATATCCAGCGACGAATTTTGTTCTGTCCCAGAGTTATATTCTACACATTAGGCTAGTGGAATTATGGCTGAGGAAATAGTGTTCACATCTCATTGAGTACTTTTCTAAGAGCGATTTGTTGGAATCCGAGTCGAATGGGACTGTTGGAGCCGGCGACTAGGGTCACTCCTAACTGTATCAATACAGTTAGAATTGACCTTAGTCACCGAGTGCAGCCATTAAATAATTA
Organism: Diachasmimorpha longicaudata; assembly: GCF_034640455.1. NCBI lineage: Eukaryota > Metazoa > Arthropoda > Insecta > Hymenoptera > Braconidae > Diachasmimorpha > Diachasmimorpha longicaudata. Next base: position 12,811,877 of record NC_087225.1, read on the forward strand.
AAACGATGCTACTCCTATCCTCTCCATTAGTAAATCCAAAACACTTAACTGTGAAAACGCATTATTCCCACCGCAGGGCAACAATTAAAAGTTTCAACATTCACATGAATCCTCTCTGAGCGATGGGATGAATGGTAGGAAATGACAGAGCCAAAAAATTCCCTGCCGGCTATTCCGTTCGAATTTCTGCTGCCAATGCCTTCAGATAAAAACTGTCGAAGAGACTTTTTTTCTATAACATTTTATAGACTATAAAACAGGTCATTGAACATAGTTAGCTTTCTGTATCTCCCTATTTTGCAGATATCGACAGAACCGTCTACACGAAATCCTTGAGCTAATTTCGTTTTACAGCAGCCAACGGAATTTCTTGCGAATACTTCCCCAGAAGTAAATTCGAGATGATTTGTCAAGAGATGTTTTTACAAATATTTTGATGAGTGCGAAAAAATTCTTCCATGCTTTGTTCAAAACCACTTGAGTTTAACGATCGACAAAAGGACTTTGAATTATACAGAATAAAAGGAAAAGATTATTTTCTGGATACTTAGGAACGAACAAGGTTTATAGAACCATTTTTACACTGAATTTGATGCGGCGTAGACTGAGGTAAAAGAGGAAGTCTTTAGTAGTCAAACACACGCAAACCGCAGAGTGGAAATTTCCTATGAATTTTTATTAATTTCAAGGTCCTTTTTCAAGTTCCAAAATTAGATGTGATTCACTCTCATTTGGTCAGATAAAACTAGCATTTATAAACCGTGGATTGTATCCCATAATTGGAGAATTTTAGTGATGTTTACGAATTACTTTCCAGAAAATCCGAACCTTGAGATCACTCCTCCATCTTTTTTACCAAAAATTCTATAAAACCCAGGAAGTTTTATCGTCCTTGAATGTAACAATTTTGATAGTAACGAAATATTCTATTCGAAACTCAACCAGATTTTTTTTTCTAAAAAAATAATTCGGTAGGAAGAAGTTTACATGAGTTCATAAAGAACTATTAGTTAGTGCAATTTTTTTTAAAACACCTGTCAATATCTTCTGCCAAATGAGAGATTGATTGCCCGGGAATTTCTCGACTTGTTCCCTTATCCTTAGCTATTCCACTGCATCGACTGATTTTCCATCGTCATGACGCATTAGACTCTAGTGTTTTTCATTTTTCGGATTGTCGGGAATTGAGATAACGAGAAAAACCACGGATACAGGTACAAAAGACCTCGACTCGGTTGGCTACCAAGCGTAAAACGTCTGGCACCAATGTACACACAATTATGTATGTATATAACTATCGTCAATTTCTGCGTCGTTTTTTTTTCTGCCAAAGTATTTACATGGCTCTTTAAATGTGTGCTTCAATCTCACTGTGAATGACACAATCGAGGAGCGCTGAGAGAGCAAATCAATTATACATATACATTTTACATGCATAACTAAAAAAAGAGAAAAATTGTTCAAGAGATATAGTTAATGAGAGATGTCGAATTACGTAACTTACATGTTTAGGATGCATCTGCTAATAGAGTTTCTTAGTTTCTTTTTAATTAAAGATGGCGCTATTGGCTGGTGGGTCAATTTATCTTCAATAATTCATCGAAAGAATTAATTAAGCATTTTCTTTGCTGTCTTTCGTCAATCAATCAGCCAAAAATCATTATGTGTAAATTTGGAACTTAAATCCCCGATTACTCACCTAGAGAATTCCGCAATAGTTTATAATTATTCCTTTAATTACAGCATTGAAAAAATTGAGGACTCCCATAATGATCGTTTACATTATATGTTCAATAATAATCAATCAATAATTATTCTGTTTCCAGGCATATTCTCGTCCAGTGATGAAGAGTACCGCCGTTCAAATAGCGAGAATTACCGCTGTAACTCTAATCGCAATGTCCCTAATCATTGGCAGTTTCATCTTGGCAGCTGCATTCCTCGAGGCTCGTGCATCCTGCACTCCAGAGTCAATCGCTGCGATGCAAGCGCAATTGAACATTCAGCAGGGGGAATCATTCCGGATAGGTCAGCCTGAAGCCCTCATTCAGGTACGAACAAAATGATATCAGATTAAATTGATTTATCGATCAAATTCCCGAGGTTTTATTTCTCACGGGCTCAAAGTGGAGAAAGGATTTATTCGCTGGCCTCGGGCTGGTCTATTTGTATCTGCGGGTGGATAACAATGTAGGCGCACACTGCGAAGACCAAAGACATCATGTGTGATGCCTGGGTACTCTCAGATGGATTCAAGGCGAACTTGTTCCATTTAAATTCGTTTTATTCGTTTCTGATGACGTGTTTTTTCAAGTCTCAAGGGAAATGGAGGAGGTGAAGTCATTTTTGTCTTCACTTCGAGCATTTTTTACATCTGTACTTTCTATTGAAATACGTAATACCTCAGGAAACGAGAATGGCGAACGAATAGATTTCTTCCTTCTCCCAAATTCAATGTTTTTTTCCCTGAGATAATTTTATATTTCATCGTTCCTGGGAATAATGATTTTTACCATAAAATATTATGCTATATCTTGTAATGGAACAATTAAAGACTCCGTTGAGTGCACGAAACTGCATAAAATGGTGTAACAATCGATGAAGAAAATCTGAAAGAAATGATCCGTCAATTTTAGAGTCTAATTGAACAGGGGAAAAAGTTAAGTGAATTTCCCAGATTTTACATTCATTTTCCCAGAACAATTAAACTACAATTTATGGCACATATAAATTGTTGTGTGAGCAGAAAAAATATATTTAATTATTATTTCATTTAATAACGCTCTCCCAGAGTAGAACATGGTATGCGAAAATTTATTTCAGATCTTTGCAGTGCCTTAAAACACTGTAATTTTAAAAAAATGTAAAAAGTGCGACAAGACTTCGTACCGCGACCAACGGACTATTAGCACCGTCGCATTATGTACTAAATTAATAGTCAGTTGTTCAGGCAAAATTATCATTTTAATTCATACGAGTGAATTCACCGAATGAAAGCAAAAACAATGAACGATTGACTAAGCGCAAATTTCTAAACAATTACGATAATAAATTCACAAAAATGAATGAAAAAAAATCGTTCGTGTTGGTGAGAAATTCTGAAGCCTTCTGATGCATCAGAGGATTCATCGCTATTACATTTACTATGGTGAAAAGGCACGTACAAAACCACAACGGAAAGTGGGTTGCCCGTTGGTTAATGTTCGACGAGAAAGAAGAGGTGAACGTACGCTGAAAAGGATTTTCTCTTTGCCGATTTAACTGTTTTGTCAGGGTGGACAATAACATCGATCCTAATCTTTTTTTTAATCTCATGCTCATGTTCTTTTTGCGTTTTTTAACTTCACAAGACCACAATTCCCCAGGATAAAAATTCCAGTACCGAGTTATCTCTTTCTTAACGTGTTCGTGACACGATAAAGCTTTATTTTTTAAATTTGATTAAAAATGTTTTTACTTTAATATAAACTTATTTAAAAAAATAAATAAAAGTGTTTACTTTTAAGATATTTACATGAGTTCGTGTTTTCCCTGAAATGTTTTGAGTATTTCTGGCCGATTACGTGACTGTTTTTTTCCGGAGAAGATCCACAAAATTTTAAACGTGACGAAAACAGATTTTTCATTAATCGTCGAATCAATAAAACGTGAGAAAGTAAGTTCTTCCGCATTGTGGAATGTGTGATTATTTCAAGTCACGTATGCCTTTTGTTTTAATTATCGCAGTTTGCAGATATGGTTCCGGATATATTTGCGAGCAACAATGCATTTCCACGATAAATACGGAGTTCTAAAATATGGAGACAATTTAATTAAATGAAGTGTAATGATTTTTTTGGTAGAATGACATCTAAAAGAAACGAATCAGTGACACAGTCATTCGATCATTCAGATTTTGGTAATCGATGTCTGACTATATGATGGATGTCTCGACTGAACTGGAAGGGTCACTTGAATATTGTTCAATCGTACCCAAGCGCTACTTATGACCTTTAATTTCGGAGGCAATAAAATTCTCGATACATTTCAACACGGAAATTGTTGCTATTCATCATCGAATAGTCACGTCACACATCAACAATTCATCGGCGCTTCTAGAGCTATTAATTAGATGGAATATGTGAATTAGAAAGCTTTCACTAACGCGCGTAGAAATTGAGCGCAATTTAGAATCCGGATCTGGTCGATAAAATTTGATAACTTTATTTTGGATCACAAATGAAGCTGTTTGGGTATATTGTGCCTATATATTGCGTTAAATTCCACGTTAAAATACCTTCAGATTTTTTACGAACATCAGTTCATGCGGAATTCGATGTCTTAATGACAATTCAATTATTTATTATGATTATTGAAAATTTGGAATGACTTGAATACGAATTTTCTATTAGATTTATTACCTGATATTGATGGAATGACGAAGTGATGTTGGTCCACGAATAAATGACGTCATCGAGCCATTAGAACCAACAAAATTCACGAGTAATTCCTTTGACTAATCGCCCATCAGTCGGGATTTATTTTACTGTTCTCTCTTGCATGTCAAAAGACGAAATTGTATCTTGCATTAGAGCGCTGTCAAGGCCTTTTTCCAACTTTAAATCGACACTTTCACGTTGGCGAACCAATAATCATCCTAAAAATGCAACATTTACAGTGATTGTTGAGAGAAAAGAAATTCTGTAAATCAACAAGCTTGAACAGTATCACCAAACTCATGGGTATTAGACTCCTCTGGGACACCAGTCAACCGGGAAGTTAGAAAGTTGTCAGTGCCTCGGTACCAGGCCACCGTAGAGTGCCAATTAGCTTCCTGAAATGAACGTAAAACACGAAAAAGAGGAAAAAAGGAAATGCCCCTGGTTCTTTCATGGGACCGTTTCAGGGGAAATTACCGGCACTTTTATTATTATCTGATTTCAAAAAAATTCGCTTCATTGAGCATCACCCATAGGAGATAAGTTGACGTCACTGGCTGCGTAATTTATTGCAAATTGAAAAATAATTATACCGTATATAATATATTCTATCGACGCAACACGATATCGCCGGAATTTTCGGAGAAATTGTAATCTTTGATAAAATGTAATTGCTGAAAATTGCGAACAATTGTTTCATTGAATGTATTTAATATTCCAAAAATGTTTTGAATAATCAACGATGTGATGGTTATTAATGACGAAAGTGAAAACCCCAGAGAGATTCCTCCCACTAATTTTGTAATCCAATGATTTCCATCACGAGGTATTATTATCTGCAAATAAGCCAAAGGGGAATTAATCTATCAAGTGACTTTTTAGCACAGGAGTGAGTTGATTTCCGTGATAAAAAATGCGTACATAATTGTTATCAACTTCCGGTCGTATGTGAACATTCAAGTATATTACGATATAGTCCAACTCGCAGGAAAAATTGCATCTTGGTTGGGTAGAATGACAGAGACTAATTACTTTTTCCCATTTTTGTACAATTTTTCGTGTTGAAGAATAAACATCACTTTATTTTTTTTTACTAAAATTATAACGAAATTATAATTTTCTCATGAACCCAAGTGTTGTGTAAATCTTTGTTTCTTTCACTGATAACTTCCGGTGATAGAGGAAAAGAAACAGTATTACGATGATTTTCTTTTGAAAGCCGAGGAAATTATAGTGTAGTTAGTGTTTCAAATGTTACAATGGAATCTTCCTCTTTTTTGTTTTGGATCTAGTGACATTAGTCTGAAAACAAATTGCTGAAATTGTAGTCTTTGCTGTAAAGAAGAGTCTATTGTCGGGGTCAATTACAGGGTCGAATCGTGATGTGCTGTATTCATAAACGAATTATTATTCCGAGATTCTACACTAATCAACATCGTAAATGGACATTCAGACGTAACTACTAATCCGAGGATAAAATTTAATTTTATGGAGAAATTATATAATTCAAGCTAAACTCAACGGATTATTAGATTGTTTCTCTTTAAATTGTTTTCCTACACCGAGGAAATTAGCGCGTTTGAAGTAATATGTAGAAGAAAATTACAGAATTTTAGAAATGATCAAGAGAATGTTCTCCTATTTTTTAACGAACAAATTAATTTTAAGGATATTCACAGAATATCCTTAAGAAATAATAAACCTGAAGCCAATTGTTGAATAAAAATAAAGACAACAGAATATATTAATCGATTTTTCCATTCTACTATGCGGTGCATTCTCAGGTGAAAGTAAAACATCACTTGATTATACTTCCCCATTCGTGAAACGCTGGAAATCGAATGCGACCGAGCGTGGAATCGTGTGATTAATTGCACGGGGGTTATTGGAGACCACAAATCCTCATAAGTGCATCGAAACTCACGTCAATCTAACCTGAGAAATTCTAATCCCCCGAGTTTCTCTAGTCTACAACATCCGGCAGCTCCTCGCAACTTTACGATGTCAGAAAAGATATGCAGATCTCTCCCAACGAATCGTCTTAAAAAATAAAAAATGAAAATTTTCGAAATTCTTGACCTACACAGACACAAATCAATGAAAAAAAATTAAAAGTCAATTTTTAAAATTTTTTGGATATAAAAAATACGTAATAAAAAATCGTGAGCTCGGAAACGTTCATGAATTCATGATCAAACTCATGAACTAATAAAAAAAAGTGTGGAACAAATGTCTTTGAAATTTCTCGCAAAAATTGAATATATATATATATTTGTCACAGGAGCCCCAAGAACCTAAAGAGAGCCTCCAGAGCCTGTCAGCTGCATCCGAAAAGAAGCTCCTGGTATCGCCCAAAGAAGATAAAAAAATCCAGAAAGATGACAGCGATACCACAAAGTCGGACAACGAAAGTGGCGATGAGAATGAGAACGACGATGATTACGAGGATCCCGAGTTCCCCCCAGTTCACATTAAACTGCCACTTCAGCTCGACCTCGATGACCTGGCTGGTGTAAGCAATATTCATTAACAATAGAGAAAATCATGGGATTTACGAGTGAAAGCGAAGAATTATTAATTTGTATATTTCCTTTCAGACGATCATGCAACAGGCGAAGAGTCTCGTCTCGTGTGTCGTTGAGCGTCGCAGGTCTGAGGAGCTCACCGACGGAGACAACCATCTTGAGAACAACATCAATGATCCTAAGAGACTCCAGAGGCTCCATGGAGAGAGAGTTGTCATTCTGTGCGAGTCTGGAGATCCCCGCCGTCAAGAGTAAATAATTAATTTTCGGAAGAGAGACGTGTAAGGGAGAAGAGAAAATTATTTAAAGAAAGATGCTGATGATGTTGAGAAAAAAAAATTCTCCCCTTATTCGTCCCAATCAGATCAATATGGAATAGATTAACTCAGTTAATTACTCATTCGTTCATCTTACAGACAAGAGCAAGATCTCTTGACCCCGATCATCGTACCCCTGGGCCCAATTCCAATGCCAATGCAGCAGCAGGATCAGGATTACCACCGTTATCAGGTGCCCAATCAATTTCCAATGCCTGAGAATCAACGCTCGCCATTCAATTTCAGAGGAATTAAACCAGTGGGAATATTCCCACCGGAGTTCAAGAATGTACCACAGATGATGGACATGGGGCCACCCCGAGTGCAACCACGCCCGGTAATTCATTCTCATTCATAATAACATACATAATAAAAGCTCACATCGTATTCAATCGAAAAAAATTGATGTGTAATGAATTGTAGAGATATTCCTCCATTGAATGATTGCGTACCTTTTTTTCTATTTTCGACGCAAAGAAAAAGGAATTTGAATAGTGGGAAAAACTTTGAGAATTAATGACAATCATTTCTTCTTCTGATTGTGCTGTCACGCAATGTGTCTTGAGGATATTATGGCGGGGTTCGTTGGAGCAAAAAATTATATGAAATTTTCAAAAGCCAATTTAACTCGTTTAAAAATTGGGAAAAACAAAAATCATCTATAATTTCTTTTCTCGAAATGTCTGCCGAAGAGTCGACTTTAAACATTTTGTACTTGTACAACCACACGTCAATATCGACTATAAAAAAGTACTTCAATTTTCTCAGCAAATGGATATTCGCCCAGTACCAATCGAGCTTCGTCCAGTTCCCATCGAGATGATCCACGGAATGAGGCCACCAAGTGACCAAGAGCACCAGCAACACGTATTCCCCCAGGAACAAAATACTTCCCCTCAAGAACCCCAGCCACACGGTATGGTCCCACCACCTCCACCCGCACCGCCAACCTCCCAAGAGCTGCCCCAGGAACGTAGGATGACTCCACAGGTTATCATTCGTCAGCTAATTGAGCAGAGGCCACAGTCCCAGGAGAGTCAGGAGAGACCCGTCATGCCATTCCAAGGAATTCCACTTGAGATAAGAAAAATCATTCAGCAAGTACCTCTGGAAATTAAAAACATCATTCAACATATTACTGGGGAAGTCCGACCCGTGCCAGTACCTGAGGGAGCTAGACGAGAAGTAATTTCACATTCACATGAATTTTCTCACAGAAAAGAAAGGAAGAAATTTCATTATTTTCACATCTCCAATAGCTTGGATTCCAAAAAGTTCGAAATAATTAAATAAAGAATTTTTTTTCTCTCTCAAATTAAACAAAATTATCCTCAGATAATAATAGCGAAGTTACCCGTAGAGAAAAATCAAATTATAGTTTTAACACTTCATTACACATTAACTATTTACCCTTCCAGGCAGTTCAAGAATTCAAGCCGTTCCCCGAAGGCTCGCGCCCCATGACCCTGGACTCTCTCCTCCCGATTGAAGTGAGAAATCTCCTGGAGCACGACAACATCGAGGGACGCCGTCAGGAAGAATCTGAAGAGCAGCAGGAGCAAGCGAAACCCTTCCCAGGACCTGAAGACCAAGGGGAAGAGGAGGAGAAGAAATTCTCTGTGCCACCTGATGTAAGGAACTTCATCCACCAGATAGTCGAGGGTCATGCTTTCCCAGTTCCACGATTCTCAATGCCCCTTCGACCTGTTGAATCTTTCGGAGTACCCATGCAGGTCAGTGCACGAGTTGTAGAGGCTACAGGAGGTGAAGACAATAAGGAGCAGCAACAGGAGGAACAACAGCCTCCTCAGCAGCCTCAGGCTCACGCTCTCGTCGAGCAGCACGAGGAGAGTGAAGACAAACGTCCTCACTGTGAGTATTCACTGACTAATTATTTTTTCAAAGTCTATTCTTAATCGATAATTACTGATTTTCGATAATTGCGGTAATTTCTGCAGATGTACAACCCCGTTCAGTGCGTTCAATTCCTGACGCCCTGGCCCACCCACGGGACAAGCGAACTCGTCGTTGTGCCTGCGACTGTGCCTGCTAAATTCACTAGCAGACAAAACTTACAACTCCCATCATTTGGGTGCATTCCTTCCACTTTTCCTGACGCATAACGTTAAATAAAACAAAATAAAAATATTAAAATTGTACATTCGTGATGAATCATTGAAAGTAATTGGAAGCCTTATTCAACATGTAAATAATGGCTGTTTCGTACCAGATGAGGATACAAAGTGATACTTTTTCTCCATAAGGATTGTTAGCTGTTGATCGTTTGATATTTTATGAGAGTGGTGAAAAAAAATGTGAGATGGAGAAAAACGAAAGCGAGTTGCTACTTCATTTTAATTCTCTATTAAACTTGCTTTCTGCAACTTCTTTTACAAAACGCATTCTATCCATTTGTGATTGAACTCGAGATGATTCTCTTCTTGATCGAGGCATTTTATTCTATTCCCTAAGTTTTTATTTTTTAAATTCTCATTAACCTCAGCATGACAAAACTCTAATGCTATAATTTGTGATCGAGTGAATCAACCTTTACCACTTATTATTATTCAATTCATCAGAACCATTATACTGTAATTCTGTATATTGATTATGTATTTCTCTTTCTCTCTGTTTTTGATGAATAAATCGATAGACGCTCCTTGGTTTAGTGAGACAGAATACAAAATGAAGAAATAAAGAATTCTGGAAAAAAAATTGTTTTATGATTTAATCGCATGAATCCCCAATTGGTATCATATTTTTTTATGTAGAAGAATATTGCGTTTTTTTAGATAGACTTTTCGATAGGTCCGGAGTCGAATTTTTCCCTTAATCATCATGGAAGATACTCCGTAAATCCTGATGCTGGCAGGAGGGATGATGAAGGATTCGACTAGGCTCGAATTTCAAGAGCTATACGGGCTGGAAATTTCGTCGAATATTCGACTACTGATACATTTTCACAGGTCATTTATCAGTATTTTTCACTGCAATTTGCTCTTCGCCATGACGTATATGTTAACTGACAAAAATGACAACAATCTGTTTAAAAAATAGAGCAATAGGGGATATTAGAAAATGATCAAAAAATATGGGTCAAAGGAAAGAAAATCTGCCGCGTCGCGAAAGAGAAAAAATGTGTTGTGCATATCGTGGGAAATTGGATATATTGTTTTAACTCGAACGAACTTACACAAAGAGATTGTTTATTTAACCGGCGTCCGTGTATCCTTCCTTACTTCCGTTTCATCCCTGGATATCGGAATTTTTTGATTAAACTTGATTTTCAGCTCCAGTCAAGCAATAAAAATTCAATTGATGGTCTTAAATTTATTCTGATGACTCATTCCCGCAGTCACAGTGACAATCAGCTGAGAATTTTTCGGATCATTTCTCCAGTCGGATGTCAGTCCGTAAGATTTGAAATGATCTCGTAGTAGTTGTCTCCTCTTTCAGTTGGAAAAATTGGATTATTATGGTACCCGAAAAAATAATTCAAAAAAGCAAAAATTCAATTGGAAAAACCAATAAATTCCCACGCGTTGATCACTTTCAATAAATTACTGAGTCGATACTTCACGGAAAGACTCCATAACTCTTAGCGACGGGAAGATGAACAGAGAGGAAAGAAGGATTTGTCGAGGATCAGATTACCGGATCAATGCGGCTTAGAAATTTCCTCGAAGATTCAACCACTCAATAAATTTTCCTCCCTTACAAACTCATTTATCTTTATTTCTCAGTGGAGTAGTTTCTCTATCGATACATACACTGTTGGGTAAAATTATAAACGAAGAGAATTATAAAGATCCACTTAAAAATTACAATAATAAATGTGGATTAGAAGATAAGAAAAAACATGAGTAAAACGATAGGCGGTCTGTTGACCCACGAGACCTCAAAAATATGTTGTAGATGTCACTGGGAATTGGATATATTGTTTTAACTTAAGGAAACCTAAACAAAACTCTTAAGGGTGTTTATTTAACCCGGGTCCGTTGATCTTTCCGCACTTCCGTCTCATTCCCGGATGTCAATATTCTTACGGTAAATTTTAATTTATGCTTAGAGAAACAAATTTTCGACTAGTAATCTTATGTTTATTTGAATAAATAAATCCGTCTTATGATCTCGTAGAATTATTTGAAAAATAATTTCTGTGTTTTCTTTGGTAATAAAAAAAGAATAGAAAATTGCCTGAGAAGTCTCAACAGTTGTTCAATTATATAAAAGAGAAGTGAATTAAGAACATTTTTTTGAGGGACATATAAATTAGTACATTCTCTATTCTCATTTTTTCAAATTAATTAATAAATAAAACACGTTGAATCTGATTTCCGAAGGCGTCTCGATGTTAAACATCAAACATTCTTACTTTTACTGTTGGGTAAGTTGCATAAGTTAATAATACATTTGTTCATGGCGATTTGGAAGACTTTGGCCAGAATGGTAATTCTGAATTTCGTGATTATTCTGTACCTGCGTGCGGTTGTACTGATTAGGCAGTTGAGAAGTTGAAGAAACTGCGCAACTGCTATTCATGAATACTGGGGGTGGTGATTGAATGGCGAAGGGCCAGGACTGCAAAAAACAATCGGAGAAATAGATAATTAAAAATTGGTTCGCCTTAAAATATTAGGAAGTGTGCAGAAATTGGAAAAAATTGAAGAAAATAAATTCAGATGATGGAGATGTGCGGAGGATAAGAAAACAATGGTAGTTATTTGCGTTTCGGTTCTTCTCCTCTTTACTGTGTTGTTATTTCGAAGATTTTAATGGAAACGGAAACGACGGAATGGGCAAGCCGTGATAGACCTCACCCGGTCAGACGTAAACACTGAGGATGTCAGAATGATGGGGATGATCTGATCCACCTGGTTTTATTTCTAATATTCCCAACAATTTCAGAATTAACAAGAATCTAATTTTTACATGAAAGTCTTCGCACGAATTTTCATTTTCAAAGAAACCCTTGTGTAGTCTACGTGCCCGAGAACCTAAATGATATGCACTTTTTCATTTCATTTTCTATATTTAAATGCACCATTTTTTAAACTCAATGACTGCGATGCGAACGCATGTTATTTTAAAATAATTTCCTCCGCGAGTTCTCGGACAGTTTGCACATGCATGCATGAATTAATTTATGTTTATTTATATGTTGTACTGAATATTATTCCCGAGCCAAAATTCATTACACAACAAGACTGGGAAAAATTGAATATTGAAATAATTAAATACATCCGGGTCAAATGAAACACTTACCAAAGCCAAAGATAGAGACCTAGTGGAATCCGGAAGTGAATCGTTATCATCCCTTAAAACAGCTCGAAGATGTGCGATGTACGTTGCAGCGAGACGTAGAGTATCCAACTTACTGAGTTTGGTATCAGCAGGAACCCAGGGTAGAGTCGTTTTCAGTCGACAAAAAGCTTTGCTCAGGACTCTCATTCTCGCGCGCTCTCGAGCATTCGCGGCGTTTCTCGGAGCCCTTCCTTCGATTTCGTCCTTACTATATTTCTCTTCAGGATAGTCATCATCATCGAGGGACGTCACCGACACTCGCCTCTTGCGGGGCATTTCCACACACACAATGTTGCTTTCCACTTTTTGAGTATTTTGTGCGCAATTTTTTTGCTCTCCCGGAGGACGAAATAATTCACTTGATTTATTATATTCTGACCTGATCAAAGTTTTATCAAAGAGGGAGTAATGAAGTCGTGGGGTCAATGATCACCCCGCTGTCTTCCAATGATCACACGGAACTAATTACAAAGGCGTTAAGTGGATCCCGAAGAGTTCAAAAGTGATGAGGGAGATGACAGAAAAAAGAGGAAACGACGGAAAAAATATTTGAGAAGTGGAGAATTAGTCAGCGGGGCGGGATTTGGGACGTCCTAGGGGCGGGCCGAACATCTTGCTCGTTCTCGAGGAGAATCTCTCAATGGTGGAGTATTTGACGGCATATGCAGCCACCTGGAATATGCTGGTAGATATATCTGGCCTAAAGTTATAGCAAATGCAATGAATTTTCGATCGTTCTATACAGAAAGCTAAATATGAACAATTTGATTTCTTTAATGTAATACTTCGAATTGAATTGTTTAATTCGATTTCGCAATTCATAAACCAACTGTGAGTTCCATATTTTTAATAGATTAGTTCTCTACGTACCGCTAATAACCGATTCACCAAATAATTGTTAGTTACCGCGAAAAAAACCCCTCGAATGCAAATTGTATTTTTCTAAACCCAGGGAATTTATGTGATATCATACCCGAAAAAAATCCGCGAGCGCCGCAAAGCATTTAAAGACTCAATTCCGCTCCTGAGAAGATATGTAATTGCCAATAGATTAATTTAAAAAATTCACTCATTTATAACGAGCGAAGCGAAACCCTTTTCATTCATTAGCTACTGCAAACAAATTTTCCTTCTTAATAACATCCACTAATAATGTTCCGATAATAAATATCAACAATTAATCCCAAGAACCTACACTAAACAATGCCCAACAGTCAATAATTCAAGAATCTATTTAGCCCAGACTCGAACCCACCGCGATAACTTACCAACCGCCGTGAATTTATGAACACAAGAAAACCAAGAAATTCCGATTTCAATCTCTCAGTTAAGTTAAAAAAGAAATTGGATACGAAATTAAACCGCCCAACGAGACAATTCAAATAAATCGTGACACACAGGTCTCGGTGATTATGAAAATTGCAGTTGCTCTCGATCGTTAAACTAAACGATGATCTCGCTTTAGAGCCCCATAATCCTTCGAGCATGTGTACTTTACCAGCAAAACCAGCATTAAGTGGATCATAAAGCCAGGCCAGTTATAATAGCAAGAATAAATGACAGATAAATACTCATGGAACAGGAGCAATTAGAGTAGTCAATGAGAAAAAAAAATGAAATTTTTCATCGTGTTTATTACATTCCAGACTGCGATATGTTTTCGATATTTACAAAAAGAGGTATCAATTATTCTAATAATATTAATTACACCGTACTTTAGTACGAATTTAACTGAGTTGCATTATGTACAGCTCGAGGTACACAAAAAACAATGCTCTCCTTTTTGGAAGAATAATATTTTCTTCATTTCTCCATTCGTTTTTCAATCGCCTCTCTCATCCTGCCAATGGTACAAATGTCAATGATCAGGATATGACGCATTTTTCAGCGTCTTTTTGCGATTGCGATGTGGCTGCGGTGGGTCCACGTCGTCTGGCACAGGCAACAGCGTCATTGGGCACATAGGATATCCTCACACCACCGTAGGCTCGTCGTGGGGGCAGTGAATAGGCGGCGGCCTCGTCTGAACTACTGGAGGAACTGCAGGTTGAACAGCAACTCTCTTCGTCCTCGTTTCGAGTTCTAGAGCCTACGCTCCCTACAAAAACCATGAATGCATGAATTATTGGATGAAATAGATAGCAAAGTGGTAAAACGATATGAGCCAACTTATTTTTAATGCAGGTTCTTGCTAGATATGGCGAATCCAGAGGTAGAAATACTTTCGTGGGAAAGGTTTTTGCTGACCAGGAGTAGGCAAAAACATTTATTGGAAAAATCTTTATCTCTATTGGATTCCAAGTTATTTTCGTTTTATCATAATGCTTCCCACTTAATTGAGAATTGCACTCGAATGAAAAGTAAGTTCACATCGTTTTAGTTGGATTTATAATTGGGTCGTTGCGTGGTTTTTTATCGAAAAAACTGGTGGAAAAAAAATTGTAAAAAGATCACTCTTCTTTGAATGAAAAAAAAAGAATTCCTAGACGAATGAAGACATCATAAGTGAGACATTTTTTAACGATGCAAACCCCCAATTCAATGGAGATATTTTAACGTACCCCAAGATGTACTAGCAACTTCATCAGGCTGTAAACTTCTGGATCTCGGTACTTGAGAACGTGAGGGTGATGGAGGTGTACCAGGAGTTGCAGGCAATGGGGCAGCAGATGCTGAAATTCCGTGGTGATCATCACCCTGAAACCTCACACGTCTCGATGTGGGTGTTGGAGGGTCTATCATGGTTGGATTGCCACAGAGATCTGTTGTGTCCGTTGGCACATCAGTTACGTTTGAGGTTTGAGATGGTAGAGTAGAATGACCAGCTAAATGGACTGGGGGTGGTAACTCTGGCATGCTGGAGGCATGGGTCGGTGGACAGTTGGGGACACATCGGAGGGGCTCTCTATCTCGGGCTTGCATCAGTCTGCAAAAAAAATTTAGTTGCGATTAAAAATGAACGACATAATTAATTACTTTATAATAAACACTATCAAGGCCTAGGGTGGGCAAAAAAAATACGGACAATAATAGCAGTCATTTTTACGGAAAGAGCCAATGTTTCAATGGATTTCTGGACTTTTAAAAATTACGACAGCATTTTAGAGCTTTAGTATTTTGTACTTTACCTTCCAAACTCGGTAGGGGCTTCTTCGGGGTGGGGAGTGCGCTCCTGCAGCAACCTCTCGAGATTTCTTTCAAGTATAACGCGGTCTAGACCACCAGGTCGTGACCCGGCTGATGGGAGACCCTCACTCCCGAAATCTCCAACGTTCACTTGAGTCGGAGTTGTTGCCAGAGAAACTGAAGCTTGATAGTGCTTCCGTGTCAGTCTTGGAGAGTTCCTCGCCGATCCTGGCGCGTGGAGAGTATGATGCCTCGTGGTGGGTGGGGGTGGGGGGCTCGACGAGCCTTCGCTTGTCGGCGGAGCCTTCCGCGCTTGTCTAATGATGCATATAATAGATTATAAAACAAGTTGGCTCGTTCAGAATTTTTTAAAATTTTTTTCTGATCTCCATTTCCAGAAAAAAAAAATTGAATTATTGCCTAGCAGTGATTGAGTCATCCATTATTATTGATTATAAAGATTAAATGCTCAGGTGAGTGTGTTATTAACGCGTACAAGCCAGAATTAAACAAGACTAATTGTAGTGCAGGACGATCGCTAATCCAATGGGTGTTCGTAAAAACAGTACTCCGAAATCAAAAAATCTTGTAAGGAGTGTAAAAGCTTGACGGTACTTAATGAAATTGTACCTAAAGGACGGTATAAACCAGTTATTGAAAAAATACGCTCTCAAGCGTTCATAATGTCCTCTGAATTCCGAATTAAGACAACAAAAAAACGAGAAAGAGCGACATGAAGAACCGCAACATCTACAATTATTTTAAGATTCTCCTGGAAACCTTTGTTGATTCTTCCTTCATCTCCTCCTACCCATTTCCTCATTCCCTCCCCCTAATTACCCATCATCCCATTTTTCCTTTCCCCGTCACGTTTCAATAGCGTGTTCCAAACCCGTGACGAACTTTAATCCCTGCCAAGAACTCCTAAGGAAGTCCGGTCAATTTACCTCGGAAAGGCGGGAGGCGGTGGTGGAGGTCCAGCGGACGAGTCACTGGGTGTTGTGGGCGGTTCACCTTTGCTGCAGGCGATGCTGCAATATATAGCTCCTCTTCGTGGCAAGAAAGGCCTCCCCAATAACGATGTACGGCAGGTGGCACAGGCGAAGCAAGCCTCAGTAGCGTGCCAGTGCTGACCCTCGTGAGACATCTGACCCTGATCAACGCCAATGGGTTCACCGCAGCTGTCACAGTACTCGGCGAATGAGGCGTCGAAACAGTGGAGACAGTAGGGACGACCCTCACGCATCACATACCTTTGACCGCCGAGCTGATCGAAGACAAAATGATTGATGAGTCAATTGATAGTTCGAGGGGAAAGCCCTAGTAGACGCTTTCCTTGAAATTGCCCCCATATATTCCGTTAAATATTTACAATGGGGCTCAGTTATTGAGAAAAAAATCTCACAAGCTGTGCTCTTTGAATTCTTCTGAGGATTTATCTGCTGAGCACGTCAAATATTTAATTTCTGTGAATGATGTTATTAAATGTCCTCCTATCAAGCTGGATAATTTCCATCATATAAATTCGTTCCACTCCATCAAATATCCCGACGTGGAACACATACTTTTTTGGCGGAGGTAATTTTCTCTCTCAGTGTGACAAGAATGAATAATCAGGATTGAGATCGAGAAAAAAATTAGTTAATATTCGTACTCTTTATGATTGATTGTAACAAGCTCGAATGATTCGAGTTTTACGTAAGCCCTGGGGGCAGAATCATTAAAAAATTTGCTTACACAGTCCTTGATCGGATCGGTCGTTTGCTACAAAAAACGATGGGACATGAGGCAAAAGACGACATGATTTTAACAATCTGGTATTTTTCAGCATGTGATGGAGTGACAGAAGGGCTTACTCGATGCCTCATTTGTCCGAATCGTTATCTCGTAGAAAGTCCTTTGAAATCATTGACGCGCAAGATAATCCTTTAATGATAAAAGTTCGATACAAACCCTCCCCATCGCCTTTCATCGTACTGCCATCAAAAAAAGAAAGTTACAATGAAATTCATTAGGGTACCTGTCTGTCACACTCGAGGCACGCGAAATGCCTCATGTGCCAAGCCCTTCCTTCCGCCTCTGTGCACTCATCAGCAAGGATAATCTCATCGCAAGCGCAGCATCTTGGCTTGAGGGTCTCTGCATGATGTCTTCCACAGTACAATCTACCCTCTCTCCAGAAGTAGATGAGATCAACCAATAATTGCCGACAAACACAGCAAACAAAACAAGCGGGATGCCATAGGGCTGTCGGTCCAGCTCTACTCGCACCAACAGCCATTTCACCAGCAGCAATTGGCCTACCACATTCTCTACAACCACTGCCATGAGGTCGTTCAAGTTGACTCGCGTGTCCTCTACCAAGTGCTTCACGTTTTCTCTGCGCTGCAAATACACGAAGCTCACGCTTCTCCTCCTCAGCAAGACCACTGCAATATCTTGCCTCATTGTCGTGCGGTGGTAACTGTTGGAGCAGCTGTTTCACTCGCTCACGCTCACCCGCACTACCAACGTACGGTATCTTGTCCTCGGGTAGGGAGCTGAAGTACAGGTGAACCTGTACGATTAAACCAAGAAAGACAGACAATGTGAATTAAGAATATGGAATGAACGTTTTGGGGGGAATCTTGAGGTGAAGGTGTTTTCTCCTTCCTTTCAGTTGTTTCGGAATGCACCTGTCTTGGTTGGGGTCGATGGTGTCGGGGGGAAAGAGGAAAGACAGACTGCTGAATAGATGAGGCACTAGAAGTTAATTGGAGGAGTTTACAGTTCCATATGCACACGAAGGAAAAGTGTTCTTTACATTTCCAGAGAGAATCTATTGATCTTAGGAATTTTCGATCTTCACTTTTATTCTTCTTAACTGAGGAATCTCACACTCGATTATCTCAAAGCGCTTGTACTCATGCGAGTCAATTAAAACATGTCCAAGTTGAAAATTGAATCCAAACCGCAAATCTTGCGTCGTCAGAATAAAAATGATCTCTGCCAAACACAAATTATTCGCTACAATTAAATTCGTTATGACAGATTCAATTGTTTGGGCTACAATTGTGATTCATCATAGGACAGTTACGCAGCAGAAATGTCTGTCAATGAGGTCTGAATAAATTGCCAATTAGTCTGAATGTTTAACGTGAATGGAAATTTTTTTGCACCTGTTCATGGAATAGCCTCAGCAGTAATTAATATTCATAATTATTTCACTCCTCCTCACTTTAGAAAATTGGAACGGTGAATTATGATGGGGAGAGTTAATTTAAGGCCATATGCAATATAATAATTTCATATGATGTATCGTAATGCGTCAATTTTCTTGAATTTTATGATTTCACTTGAGATAACGGTGGAATACGCATAAATTTTGCATAATCGATGCGTCTCAACGGTTATTCAGTAATACTAATAAAATTTTAAGAAATTCGCTATTATGATGTCAGTTAGTTTCCACTTAAGTCGGGAATGGGCAATTTGAAGAGTGTCACATTAAAGATGATTAATTGGATTTGTAAAGTGCGGAGGGTGAATATCTCATTCGAAGAATGGAACTAGGTCCCAGCAGGAAAGTCCTTTCTAATGTGACAGATTCTATTAGTGATGGTGCTGGTATAGCGTAATAAGTCAAATCCACCGTCACTGTCGAGTCTTCATTCATCTCAGAAATGACTGATTGTGAGAAAAAATGTAGAAAGACTCTCTTCGAATAGGAAGAAACTTTCAACAAAAAATGTCTCCGGATACTTTACCTCCATTCACTCTTTATCGAACAAATCTCTTGAGTCAACAATTAGGGAGATGAGTCAGCTTAAAGGCTTAACTACTTAAGAAAGAATGAATTAGAGATGAATTATGAAGTAGATTGTCCTGCGAGGGAGGCGCATATGCCGGTGGGCCAGTTTGGACTTGGAAAATGCAAGCAATGGTGAATGCACTCCCTGAGTGGAAAATGGAATTTAAAGAAGTCCTCGAAAAAATTCCAGCCGAAGAAGTAGGAAGCAAAATTGGATAATATTTCATATTTTCAAGACTCAGATAGAATTAGAAAGAAGGAATTCTAAAGGAAATTGAACAACAATGATTTACAGCAGACAATTCTTCAGGGAAGTGGAAAAACGAATAAATCATCTGAGAACCATAAGATCATCTTGAAAACTGAACAAGATTCTTTACAAAAATGTCTCCATACCTTCCGCCCTACAATTACTCTCTTCCAAGATGATTTATGATAATCAAAATGTTGGAACATGATAAATCGACCCGACATGTTTTACCCCTTCACAGCAGCACAACAACCAATCTTTTTGAATAAAAAAAATCCATATGCAATACATTTCTCACCACAAATCCATTCCCCTCCCAATTACTCTGAAACTACCTTAAAAACCCGACAAACAACGTTCCGAACATGGAAGCGGAGTCGAAAAAATCGTTCCAAACATTTTGTGAATTTAATTAGCCACCGAATCTCCACCATCCCCATAAATTTATTCCCCCATTTCTCTCCGTACGATAAAAATCAGTGATTCCTTTACCTGATCAGGCCTCAATCCAGGTGGAACCCAGGTATACTCCTCGAGTGCACAACCACTGTCATCATCGCTCTGGGATAGTCGCTGATGATGTACAAGTGGTTCCTGGAGTTGCGGAGGCTGTACAGGACTCTTGAACGCCTCCTGATGTTGACCCCCCGCTCCAGGGGCGGAGGGCCCCTGGAATGCCATAGCCATAGCCATTGGTGATGCCGGGGAGAGGCCAAGGCCCGATGCTGCCTCGATACTTGGCCGATGGTGATCCTCCCTGGGACACCTGCAGCTCCTGCACACCTTTCTACAAAAGATTTTAAAAAAATCATGACAATCGGATCAACAGTAAAATCAAGGTCGAGATGAAATTGATGAAGTCTTTTCCAACAATTTCAATGACTCATCGTTATTTTTGTTATTGTAATGGTAATTGAAGGAAAGGGTATAAAGCAGATCCCAAGGATTCCAATTAGGCTTCTTGGGATATAGCTTTTACCTTGAGGCGAAAAGGAGAAGACCAACTTGTCCGGTAAATCAGAAAGGGGGGCTATCTTACACGAGTTGGCAATGGAGCAAATGGAGACGCTCGTGCGGATCGAAAATTTAATGAAATCTCAAGGATCATAGGTATAATATCCGAAGATTCCCTAGGGTAAAGAGACGGTATAATAAACGTAGTTCAAAGAAAGAAAAAAATTACCAAGGGATCGGTGTGGAAGAAGTATAGTGGCCTGTCATAAAATTAAATCATGGAACCCCCGATGAGGCCAGTAGGGCCCCACGGGTGTCTCGATGATTATAGAATGAGCATGAACTCGTTAAATATATTCGATTTTCGTGAGTTAGAGGATTAATGGGCTTTCGAGAGCGCATCCAACGCCAGGAGTGGAAGAAAAAATGAAGAAGAGGTACTAGAATTTAGAGAGAATAAGTCCGCAGCGCTGAGCCTGGAGTCTAGTCTGGGTCTTCGAAATGCCTCTACTCATCCTCAAACTACAGTAATGTAGAGCTATAAAACCGATCAATCAATTAATCTTTCTCGAAATTTGATGATTTATTCGCGTATTTTTTTTACGCTGCAGTTTGTGCATGAGGTCGCTTAATTCATAATTATCGCGGATGATTTTCATTTTATTGTTTTATGGAGGATCGTGTTTATGGCTGTGGAGGCAAGTGTGGGAAATATTGCTTTAGGGTTTTTCATCGATAACATCGAGGTGGTAGTAAAGGATACTGGAGTTTCGATTCTATTTTCGAATGTCGCTGATGCTTAGGAGGGTTAATGGAAGATGTCAAAACAGCGTTTTTATTGATCGTAAAATTAGCTACAAGAAGACCGCTTTTTATTCTTTTTATGCAATATTTGATGTTTTTTTTAAGGACCGAGTGCAGAATCCTGGAAATTGATGTTCTGGATGTTTTCTTGGGGCTCTTGGTAGAAGTTCATTCGATACCTTTAACGTCAAGCTGTCTGCAATTTATGTGACAATTGGTTTTCTTCATATTCAAAACATTATTTTATCCCTTCTTTTATGCTTTATCTCAAATTTATAGAGTTGTTGGACAGAATCTAGACCATTAAGAATATTGTCGAATAACAATGGCAAATGGTTCTCAAAAAAAATTTCCTTCTCGACTGGACAACTACGGAATTCATGAAGCTGCAGTTTACAATTTTTTTTGTTTTGTGTAATTTTTCTCAGCGGCAAAAAATTATTTCCTTGTCTCTCAATAGAAATATCTCGTTTCAAATAGCGAAATCACATCAGGGAGTGCTTCACAGCTTCTTCGAAATAGACGACTTGATCTTCCTTTTTAATGCTTTCCGTTTGATGATTAGATAATCTTCATTGAGAAAGATCCGAATACCGAATCCGAGGAGTTGACGTTTCACGTTTTTTCTTACGCTTCTGTACGGAGGTAGATTCACCTCTTGGATATCATCATTTGGATAATTTATATGATGATTAATTTTCTCCACAATCGACAAATTATTTTTTCTCATCTCTCATCAGGAATATTCAAATTCAAATTGATAGAAACACTCCAATGAATGTCAAAATAGAATTTCTTATAGTTTCTGGAGGTCTCGACAAAGAAGACCGCTGTAAATTCTTTCTGATTTCGTCTCATCGACGATTCGGTGATTTTCTGGTAAAAGGACCGGAACATGGGATTTGTTGAATTGATGTTCTGGACATCTACATGAGAAGGCAAAAATATTTCTACCTTTTTTTCAACAACTGTCAGCAAAAGTGGAGTTGAATTATCTATCTATAATTTATTTCGGGCGCTAAGTAGGACGAATCTGACTAAGACTACGAATGATTGATTATCGATCAGAACTTTTTGCTGGCTGAAAGCTTCTCTAGTAAAATAAACTTTATAGTTTTTCAATTCTTTTGAAGGAGAAATCTGCCCGTAATTATTGGTCAGTCTTTGCCGTTGGACATTTCACGTGTTGTAATCTCAACCCCTCGGATGACGAAATCCGTGAAATTGATGTTCCGGATGGTTCCTCACAGTTCTCGAAGAGATTGATTAAACGCTTTTAACATCATCATTCAATCTTTTTCCTTCCATGATTGACGTACCGATTAATTTTATTTAGATTCAAAAGATATTCGAAAAATACCGCTCCCTCATTTTTCATCGAAGATATTCCGTCCCTGATGAACAAAATTAATTGAGGAATAAATTCCAGTAACGAGTGAATGAAGGCAGGTTTTTCAATACTTCAGAAAATTTTCAATTCTTCGGACCGTCATTGATTACTTTCCTAAACCGTTCTCTTCCCTCTGAAGTTACGGTATAAACCGTGGCATTGATGTTCCGGATAATTTTTATAGTTTCCAGACACGGGAAATTGAATACCCTGAACATCACTGAATTTGTTCACAACAATAATCTACGCACATAAGTGTTATTTTTATTTGAACTGACAAAAATGAGAATGTCTCTCGTACGGTTCATGAACCGGATTTTATCGGAACTTGACACAATCGATTAGACCATCTAGTCCACTAACAAGCTAATCGATGTTAGAACAGGTTTCGAATACCTCATAACACTTTCTACAAACAAAAACCATTTAATCATTCTTGTGAGTCCCTTTCGTTCGGCGATATTGTACTTTTTTCAAAAGTTCAAATTGCGGAAATTATAAATTATCGATCGTAATAGCTTTATTGCGCAGCAACGACAGAGATCAGTTTAACAGGTTAACAATTTTTCTGGAAAAGTCATTCTGATCGTTGATACTCCGGCCTATTTGAATTACCTAATGACTTTCGATTTTTTTTGGTGGCAACTTCGAGGGAAAAAATAAAGTGGAAATTATTTCTCGACAACTGAGGAAAAATGTCAAGCTTCGTATAAGCGTATTGAGAATTTTCTTACTTCTAAAGTGATACAGTCTAGCAAAAAACTCGAGGCTACTAACAAGCGAATCAATGTTAACACATGTTTTTAATATCTCATAACCGTTTCGCCAAACAAAAACTCGTCAATGGTTTTTAAGCCCCTTCCCTTCGACGATATGCCATATTTCCTTCCCAAAGGTTCGGATTACGGAATCCGTGACATCGATGTTCCGGTTATTTTCTCATTCTTCTGAATGAAAATTAATTTCATGACTTGAACATTATTCGAATGTTTCACTGTTACACAGATTGAGAGAGTCATCGAAAGGAGCCGTTTTCTGTTCTTCATCGATAAAGCCCCATCGTAAATTGAGAGAATTGATTACAAAACCTAGTCGACTAATAAACGAATAATTGTTACAACAGGATTTTTAAGAACCTCATACGTTACGTCCAGAAAAACCGTTTAACAGTTTTTATCCGGTATTTTTTTAGATCTCCATACAGATGATCACGGCTCTTAATTAATAAATTTTTTTCCTATTCGAGAATTCTTTAAAATATTCCTTCCTCTCATGTGCCCTCAAAAGAATTTTATCCCGAAGCAATATAATCGATTGAAAACTCTACTTCACTAACAAGCTGATGAATCTCACAACAGGTTTGTAAATAACTTCTAACATAGTCGATAAATCAAAACCGTTTAATAATTTCCCGAGATCCTCATCTGTGACTTTTCGTTTTTTTTATTTTCAGATTACGAAATTTGTAAAATGTTCGAAGTGCTGTTTCATAAAATGTCAAGAATTTCCGGTTGTACTTTCCTCGTCAAATCTACGAAATTGTTATTTATCCTAATTTTCCCTGAAGTTTCAGAGACCCCTGCAATTGAATATTCAATCAACATAAACTCGCTCTCACCGACTCTGAAAACTCATGAATTTCCTTCAACTTTCCCTCAACCTTGAAATATATTCACGATATCTTCCCTGAATCGGATTCAATATTACCCTCGCGAAGGTGACTACCCCATTTCCCATGAAATTTCTAAAAATCCTCATCAGTGCAATCCTCGATAAAGATAAAAGCCTCATCACAACTTCATTAGTCGACTGCCCCATTTCGACCCCTCAAATAAATAACAAGAAATAATTCCCATTAATATTCAAAAAAACTAATTTCTCTCCACCGCAGCCATTTAATTCCAATCGAATGAATGAAAAAATCTACTCCACTAACAAGAATAGCCTCCAGTCCTCGAAACATTTGCATTAAAAAATGAACCTGTTATCCCCCACGGAAAAACCGGAAATAAATAAACCACAAAATAAATAAAGAAGCCTTGAGGGTTTCTCAGGTTCTCACGATGAGGGAAAAATGAAGAAGGGCGTCACGGTTCCGTTCCTTCAAATTCGTTCACCATTTCTCCCTCCACCCTCCTCATTCCTCCATTCCTCAACCATCCCATCAACCACATCAAATCAGACTTACTCATCCCGATAGTTAGAATGCAGCAGGCTATCCAAATTATGTTCAGTGATTTCAATGGCTCGTCCCCTTCCCTGATCATCATCAAATCCATGACGAAAGTCACCGCAGGCCCTGGATCCAGTCAAAAATTCGACACACTTCTCCGTCGGGCTGGGACTGGGTAAAGCAGGTCTTCCACTGGCTTCCTCAACCCGTCTGCCCTTCAGAAACTCATCCAGATAGTGTCCAGTATCCACCGGATGTTCATAAACACTTCCACTCACGTTTGTCTGCCAATTCGTCTCCCCAAGATCAAGCGCCGCATTGAAATTCCCTTCCGTATTCTTCCTCCCATAGAGCTTCCTGAGATAGGCCTCCTGATGTCCCCTGGTCGCCCAACATCCAGGTGTCCACCACCTCTTGGACCCAAACAATGAGCTCGTTTGTCGCCTTCTAGCCAGACTCGACATTTCGACGTCCGAAACTCCACTATCATCTTTTCACCTAATTATCACGAATCCTCACCTACCCCTCTATATTTTTCACCCAACAATCCCCTTGCACTATCACCCATCCCCCCAAAATCATCCAGCTGACAATCACCGATAACACAGAAACCAAACAAATTGTTTCCATTAAAAAAAAAAAATCACTCAACTAAACTCCCAGTGAACACAATCGCTATAACCGGTAGTGACTCTCCCTTCGAAGGAGGAAGGAGATTAACGTTTTAATACACCATGTATCTCTGTTCTGTACCAAGAGACAAGCAACACACTCGGCATTTTCGTAGCCTCCTTCGCATGGAGCCCACTTCACATCTTCAATACTCCTCTCACGTCGCGTATACCATAGCCGTTATTGCTCTCTTACCACTGAGCAAGTCGTTTCTCATCATTTATTTTTTTTTATCGTCTCTTTCTTTATTCACTCTTTGTCTCTTTTCTCCAATATAACTCGTTCTCGCACTTTCGCCTGAGCTATTTGTACTTTGATGGTTTTTTCATCATTATTATTATTGTTATCAGGATTATTCGCTGATGTCACTGGTCGGAGCGTTCACGAGGGGTGAATGACAGGGACTGAAGGTTTTTGGTGGGTTTTGGTGATCAGGAATTGTTTTTTTGTTTTTTTAATTGTCGCGGTGGTTGAAATATATGGTACTCAATTTTTTTAATGGGGTAAGGAAAACTTCCTGGATACCACAGTGGTGAACGGTCGCGCAGACACTGGGAGTGAGCGTGTGCCGTAGTCGTTGGCAGCCCCGTGAGGTAGGTAGTGGGGCCCGATCTGGGCCCAGCGGTAGAGTTACAAAGGGGGTAGGGGTAGGGTAAACCATAGGAAAGGAGGGAAATACGTTCTGGCACCTTTGGAATGACAGAGAGGTGTATGGAAGTGTGTCTGTGAGGGAATTTTTTAATGTTGGTGTGATATTTCTCGAACGTTACACGCAACGCGTTTAAACGCCCACCCCATTTGGATCGCGTTTGCAATGTCCGACCAATACGATTGTGTTGAGAATTTATTTTGTGAGAAATCAGGGAGAAGACGGCTTTGATTTTATCGTTTTACTTGATATGATAAGTGATAAAGTGGAGAATCGCGTTATTGATTAAGGATTGACGATTAATTGGAGGTAATTTTTCGTGGGACAGTGTGCGTGATCGTTGCGTTTTTTAGTTTCGAGTTTTTTTTGCATTTCGAGGATAGAGAAATTGATGATTCATGACGGAAAAAACGTTTTTGGGGGCCAATTCATCCAACACAGGTAATTGCTTGTTCTTTCGTTTTACGGCTTTGGAAATATTTATGGAAAGACATCTAGAATTAATGGATGAGGTAATTAAGTGTCATGAGATTTAAGTTTTCGTATCCATAGCACACGATGGGAGAAAGAAAGATGGAAATTGTTGCCGGCAGGGTGATTTAATGAGATTATCGAGATTGTCGCGATTTCTATAGTTTAATGTGCTTTTAAATTTCCAACGATTAGGTTCTGAGGCGAATTGGGAGATAAACATGTGGTATTGTATGTTTGGAGAAGATTAAATTGCGATTTACGAAATTTTTGGCAGAAATTATGAGGAAGTTAAGGAGAAATCTTCAAAGATTATGAAAATTCATTATTTTTTTCAATACAGATTTCTTAAAATTCATGGAAAATTGCATAATTGCGCTGAGAATAATGACATTTTTTTTATGTTCCCCTTCACGTGGTCAGGTCACTCATTGCTTGAAAATTAATAAAAAAGTAATGTTTCACGCTGAAGCCCAATAACTTCCGGTAAAGGATCCCATTTGTGTGCAAATCTGGGATTAAAAATATCAATTTTCAATATTCGCTATGAATAAGCAAATAATGGCGCTCAAGTGAAATTATCGAAATTCTTAAAACATCTGTAATTTAATCCCTGCGAATCCATGATAATTCGGTTTTCATGCAAATTCCATTCAATTCAAACTCCCCAAATGTCATGGAATTTCATCAAGAGATGAATACAGAATTCCGCAATCATTGGTCCCAAGCGTGTCTCCAAATATTACCCGTCCATCACTCTTAACGACACAGAATCCCATATGTGTTAAAAAAAATTATGTAATTTCAAATGTCAGTGCGGATTCAATGGCTTGCCAATTTGTTATATTCAAATAACTTGAATTATCAGATAATTGAAAATTCGCGGAATTCATTTGCTGGAAGTCAATTGATTACTATCAATTTCCTTGGAATAATTACACGAAGAAAATTATTAGCTTGAAATAACTAGTTGGGGAAATTGATTAATCAATCACTTTCTTCATGTGAATTGAACTTTGGGGTATTGAAAGCTGAAGAAAAATTCACATTTGAGGAATTAAAATGTCCTCTACCAACATTGTAATTATTTCCTGGTCAACCTTTACCTCCTCCTTTCCTGTACCTCCACCAGAATTTTCCTCCGGAATTCGTCCCCCTCAACGACGAAAAAAAAATCCAAATATCGCACTGAATGATTCCCCTAATCCGCATAAACTCATCATGACCCTGAAAGAGCTCTTGCATTCCTCAGTATATTCCACTGGTGTCTGGAGAATCGGGCGTAGAGCACCACAGGGATGCCCACCGGAATAATACGGGCAAAAGGAATCGAAGGTTACGGATGAAGGAAGAGATGCTGAGTGCGGTGAGTATGTGTCGGTGGATCCTTATCGCACGCCGTTACTATCCACCAGGGTTCCCAAGATCACGACCCTGGGGAGGTCGATGTCACGCCAAGGGATTTAAGATCGAAACAGGTGCCGCTTCAGTATTATATATATGAAAATAAAACCACGTGCAACAAGTCCAGAAGTGGAAAATACGACTAAGTATATCCAGCCGTGAGGCTCCGGTAATCGTTTTATCCGTGTTAAATTTTTCCACAACTCCACCACTGCCAACGACGATGAGATACATCGGCTTCACGCACGCGTTTCATATATTTCTGCGAGTTGGTGAGTATGACAGTAGCAGCCGAAGGGAAAACCTGGTTTCCATTCCCACACATGAACGACTCATTACGTGCATCCTGGCCATGCATTGCACGTGAGTTCATCAAAATGATTTAAATAGATAGTTCTTTTCTGTTGCCGCGAGGAGCATTCCGGGGGCAAGACGGAAATCAGGTGGTATTTTGCAGCGTTTAGTGGCGCTTCCATGATGAATCAGCTGGGAAATGTAATTTATTTGATTTTAATAAACGGGTTTTGTGGTAATGGGTGTAATAGGGGCTTAGTTATTAAGTCTTTTTGGCTTTGGAGTTGGTAAGTGTTTTTTTTTTTTCGCGAGAAGGTTATTTTATCGGAATTTATTTGAATGCTATAAATCTCTCTGTTGGAATGAATAAATTTCTTTTTTTTTTTTTTGATTTTAAGAGATGATCAATTTAGTTGACAGGGGTAAATGGATATGTTCGCTCGCTTCGATGTATTCATTTCTTTGCGGGAAGGTTTAATCGGGGTTTGCATTCATTTGAATTTTTTATTTCAGAATCGAGGATATTTTATGATTCAGTAGCCAAGTGGTTTAACGAGACGAGTCAACTCAACTTCGAAGCAAGTGAGTTTGTGATTAATGTCTCTGAATTGGAGACAAATAGAGGCATTTTTCACCGGATTTTCTTTCAAGCAAGGGAATAGCTGCAAAGCTATTTTTGATAATAAATTACATATGTGTTTCTGAATGGTCATTTTTTTCAAACATCACTTTCTTACATCTCACGTGATTGATCGTTCTTCATGATTTTGCTCACTTGATTTATATTTTCTACTGAATCAGTCAATTGCATCGGATTTTCTGGGAAAATTATTCGACCAAAATAATGTAAATTTATGTGAAAACCAAAATAAAGAGGGAAAATGAGTCGCGCTTCTTCGATGTTGTTTCCTACAGAAAAAATCATAATCCAACTCGTTGAAGTTTGCTGACTCATCCAGCCACTGACGATCTGAATAGAGATGTGGAAACCACTTGAATTGAATGGGAAAAAGTTTGGATTAATTCAAGCACGTCCAAAGAATTTATAATTCAAATAACCTTTACTTCAACCAGAGATTTTTTCCCAAATCAATAATATCGAGTAAAAGTCATCATAATTGTTTGAAGCTGCCAAAAATTTCAATCAAAAACCAATACTATCAATGTTCGTCCCACAGACCCCACGGACTGCATCTCCTCGACTCAATTAAATTAAGTGATCTCCAAGAACCCTTCAGCAAACAATAAAAATCATGCAAATTTTTATTTTCCCTCATGTCACCAGCTGAATTTTCTCCGAAAAGTCTTGCACCAATATTTGTCCCTCTCATCCCCCGGGTATTCTTAACGGCTTGGCAAACATCCCGTCTGGCAGTATTCAGCATTTGCTGTTGACTCACTCGTTGTCGCAAAAATTTTCATCTCGAGTGGATACTATTCAGCTTCCACATAGTGGCGGCGTGGAAGCCCACATCGTCTGTTATTCCTGAGGATGGTAAAGTGGTATATACTCCATGTCCAGAAGCACCAAGGTGAAATGAAAGGCGCTCAAGAAGGCATCTTACGAAGGCCGCCCGAGGCCCACTGGCATGAAAACTCGGCTGCCTCAGCACCACCAATATTAAAATAAATTTAAAAAAAGAAACACCACCAAACGAAACATCCAACGTAACCATATGTGTGTGGCTGTATGAATGTATAGGAGGAAGAAGCGCAGAGCAAATGGATGAGGGATTCAGAAGGGAATTATGCAGATTGCTATGAGGCCCCGGCTCTGATGGGCCTTGATGGCTTTGCCGGGGCCTACGTGATCCTACTGGAGACGTGCCAGGCATATTCCATGCTTCCAGGGATGGAGGCACAAACTGCATATAGGGACAGCCTTCAGACTGTCCTCTTTCTGCTGAAAATATTCATAGCGCAAGCACGCAATGTTTACCTCATATTTTCATATGTCGCAATATATCTTTGATCTGTATTTAATGGGATGGGTAGTTTGTCTCTGATCCTCAACAACTTCTTGGCCTTCAGGGCTGAGCCTGGTAATTCCAACATTTTTCCGGATTATCCAGATACTTCTTGATAATTGTCCATTGCTCAGCGCACGAGGGAAACTATTTCTTGATTATCAACTTGAGCATCTGCCTTTGTGATTAATGAGTTCATTACCATAGTCACGTTGGGTGTAACTACGTTTTCCGAATACAGTTGTTGATTATGATGAGTTGATTCTATCACTGATGTCCTGTCAATGCAGCCGTCTCTTCATTCACGTTCATGATCGAAGATTGACAATACGATGTTATTTACTGTGACGGATGGATCACCACAGAGTTGTGGATGTAAATCATATTTTCGCTGGAAAGTCGATGACTCGAACAGCATTGACGGATACCGTTCTGTCTTCTCTATTCTTACCCCATTATGCCGCCATTGAAATAGGGCCCCAATTCAATTTCCGCAGCGCATAAACAAGACTATTCTCGGGTAACCAATCGTGAAGAAATGAGATTTTCTTCTGTGGTGAAAGGTCAGCATCCGAAAAGTTGCCCAATCCATATGGAATGCTCCATATTTAAATGGTAACATGAATTTTTCAACCAGAACCAGCCTGTCCTACCTGTTTTCACGGAATGCCTTTCGCACTCTGTATTGAGTTGTCCTGTTAACATTTGCAGAAAATGCAAGTTTCTTGAATTTTTAACAGCCATTCATACATTGATCGCATATTTAATTTCAGTTTCACTGTGGAATTAATTAGGAAGGATATGAAACCTAGGGAATCAAGAGTTGTCAATACATATAACATAGTCCAAGTGATCAGAGGTAATGAGATAACTATGACATTTCTGTGACAACTGCCTGGGGAAGTAATGATACAACACCAGCCATTTTGGAATTTGAAATAAATGCTCCATTTATAACCCATAATCTGAATTTTTTAAGCAGAATGAACCTGTTCTATACGTTTTTACCGAATTTCTTTCATACTTTGTATCGAGTCGATCGGCGTGCATTCACAAAAAATGTAAATTTGCGAAATTTCCAAGCGAAATCCATACACTGATCGCATATTCGATTCCAGTGTCATTTTGAAGAAACTACAAAATACACGACAACTCAGGAATAAATAGTTGTCAATGGGAAGCGTATAATCGACGCTCTTTGCAACGGAATGTCCAGTTGTGAGACTTAATGAGTTGGAGATGACATTCCTATGAGAACTCTCGGACAAAATATTGTGATATCACACAACAACAGCCCTCTGTGAATTTCGACGGGACACGTAATGCGGCATGTTTAAATGCTAACGTGAATTTTTTGAGCCAGGATGAGCCTGCTCTGTATGTTTTTCCCAAATGTCTTCCATACTTTGTATTCAGCTGTCCCACGCATATTCACAAACCTGGTTTATTTCCTCAATTTGTAAAGGAATTTATGCACTAATCGCAGATACAATTTCAGTCTCATCTTGAAATCAATTAAGGAGAAAATGAATGCTGGGTAATGAATAGTTGTCAACACGGAGGATATAATCAACTGCTGCCCAGGCTAAATATGAAGTACTAAGGCTTAATCCGTCGAATATAACATGTCTATAAGCCCTGCAGGACAAAATATTGTGGTCCGAACGGAAATTCGTCTCAATTAGCCGATATCTGAACCAGCAAAACGATAAAAAAATTTTGATTACTCTTTTGAAACGGAATTCAATCGAATCCGGATAGAACATACAGATCCAATATACCAGATTGAATTCCGATTAAATTCAGACCTGTCAAATCTCGATAAATATTTCTGATCCGAAACTGATCAAAACCAGTTTTCACTGATTGGTCCGTTATTGTACCCTGATCTGAGTTTCTCCTCGCCCATCATATTACAACGGCTACTTTTAATTTGGAATCGATACGTAATACGCAATACTCCATATCTAAATGGCAATTCAAAAGAAAATTCATATGCCGATGGTGCAGTCAATTTCTGTATCATCTTGGAATTAATTAAGGAGAAAATGAAAGCTAGGTGATAAAGAGTTGTCAACAGGGAACATGTAACGAAAGCTCATCCGAGTGGAACCCGGGGTGAAGCTCAATAAATTCAATACGACATTTGTATCGGGACTTGGGCAGTATATCGATTCACCATGTAACAACAACAATTTCTCCTTTTTCCAATTTTAACTTGAACCAGATCTACCAATAATAAATACGTCCATTAGCATATCTCTCGACTGTCCGTAATCACGTCATCAGGCCAGCACTTGTTAATTATGACACATCGATGAAAAAAAACGAGGACATGTCCGGGTGTAAGAACAGTTTGACAGCAGCCCTCCCAGGACTAAAAAATCACCGCTTATTGATTAAATATTCACGGCTGAATAAACTCCTCTTATTGCCGCAAACCATAATTTAAAAATAATCAACTACAAAGTACTCGGTTGCTGCTTCCATTAAAATAAGCAAAAATCCCTGGACAGATACGTATTATGTACCTCGTCCTCTCTCCCTCACTCCTCACTCCAGCTCTCTCTCATTCCTCAAGTCAGTGGCCACGATCCGGTTTACCTATCTCGTCCAATAAACATGGGCACAAAGATCCGGTGTTGTACACTTCCTTCCAGACATATCCACCCAGCGAATCCCTTCTCCAATGAATTCTGGGACATAATCCTGGAATATAGGTACTTGAAGCTTACATCCGTAAAACGACGTTCATTATCCAGCACTCCAGGTGGTGAAGACTCCACTGGAGATGATACTGAATTCACTCTTCAGTATTAGCTATCGAATTGAGAACACAAATATTGTACGCATGTTCATCCATTATTTTCTTCGTCCTTTTTTTTTATTATTATTTCACCTTCAAAACTCCTCATCTTTTTGTTTTAGGATATCACCAAACGTTGTCTCCTTTCATCTCTTTTCTGCATTCGTGATGAGACAAGGCCAAACACATTGTGGAATGCACAAGCGTGTTTTGGTACCTGGCGACTCTTCTCTCTTCAAGAAGGAGGATGGGTAATTACGTTTTTACGATGGTGATCTCGGACGCCATCTTTGAAGCGTCCATGACTGCGCGTCGTTGACTTGTGCTTGGGTTGCATCAAAATGTTAAGTTGTAAAGGTAGGAAGATCTCTAGTCGTGGTTTTCAGCGATGTATGGGAAGACTGCTGGTTGTGTACTGGAGTCATTGGAGATTTATGGGACACGATGTAAATCATTGAGAGGAGTAGACAATCGGTGGGTGACGGTTTTCTCTGGGTGACCGCAGGAATGTAACATGTGTGAGAGGTGTTTATAGGAGGGCAGGAGGGGTGGGGGGAAAGTTTTTTTTAGATCGCACTATGGCAGGTGAGTAATTAAATGATGATGAATTTCAAGAATTATTTAATTCAGTGGAGGTGATGATGTAGCTGTTTCAAGTTATGATGACACAATGATCCAATCTCTGAAGGGCTTTCGGCACATATTAATGGACATTCTTCATCGGAGAAGCGGTAGTTCTATCGGTATTAGTGATTGGTAGCTATTGATAAGGCGATGAGCATCAGTTTTTGATCTACTGTTATTTTATGTTCTGATTGTTGTGACTTCCAGTCCCATGAATGGCCGATGCAGGTAGATTTTTAATAGATGAGAAGAGTTATTGCCAGAATGAATCTGGTTATACAACGGTGCCTCCATCGTTCTTCAGCAGGTTATTTAATGAATACATCACTGCGAAGTTATGATGGGAGATAAATTGGAAAAGGATTGCCGGACTAGTTGACAAATATCTCCGAGGGGGAGAAGCTTAAAGAAATTTATATGGAAACTTCACTTCAAGTTATGCTTCTGAACTGCATGGAAGTTGAATTATTACACTTTCTTCATAATTCACTGCTGCTGGATATATCCGCAAGATAATCTGCGTGAGATTCTTAACCCAATTAAATGTATTCCTGCCAAGAGTATCTTCTTTACATAATCCACTCAGTCCAGCGAGTCATTTTCTACGAATACATCTTCGTCCAATATATGCCGATATTCGCCGACAAATGTGCCAACGTTATCACCAACAAACCAATTATCTCCCTCATCTCGGCGAAGAGAGGTATTTGTCATGAGTACAGAAGAGAGGAATACTCGTCATGAGACTCTTCAATAAGTACATCAAGGAAGATAAATCGAGAGGCAATGGGTTGACAGGTTGACAAATATGTCTTTGACAAGAAGAAGCCTGCAGGAATGCATCAGGAAGTATTGCTGACAGAAATATTTTTAACTTTTAGGAATCTCAATCATTCCATTCCTCTCATTGATAGTCTCAATATATTCGTCAGACGGTCTACATGAGATTCTTGACTCAATCACACTTGTCCTTAGAAGCAGAAATTACTATTTCATGGAGTAATGAATTGGATGTCCCTTTGCTTAAGAATCAGGATGAAATCAGGTCAATGGTGGTTGACAAGAGTGGTTCAGGCAGAGGCATAAACCGTTATCACAAACCTCTTAGGAAAACACCTATCAATTCAGAATCAGCTTGAATCAATCCCAGTCAGGTCAGGTAGAGTCTCTGAATGCAATCAATATTTTTATTTCTCTCACTGGCTACCTCATTGAAGGCAAGCATTCGCTTCAGCAAAGTGATTCGTTCCTTGCAAATGAATATCCATTCGATATGTAACAATACCAGTTGAAAGCCGAATGAACTACGTTACCACCAACCAAGCAATTTTCTCCCTATTTCAATCTCCAACCCACCCACCCACGTACTGAATTAACTCAACTCGCAGAAAAGTGGGGGTGAGAGGAGGGAGACTACGGGGGTGGTTGATACGTTGGATTATGAAATTTTATACATCCGTTGTTGAAACTGGTCGCGAAGGCCAATCCAGTAGAATGTCGGTTATAAAACCCTCTCGGTGTGGTACTAGTCCATGGGATTTTGCTTGCTCCACCTTCTTACGTTGGCTTGACCATCGAGATGTTGTGCAGGTACATATACCGATTAGATTCCAACACTGGCTGGACCGCAGGAATCCCGCGAGGCTCAATTATCCGCTTCTTCTCATACCACACCGCTGGGCTTGAAGCATAGCCAAGACGTGTCTCTGACCATCGTTTGTGTAAGTATATACGTACACTTTGTATGTTATGGATGTAAAAAGATTTTGTGTACGATGGGGTTGCTGTGAGGTAGTTGGAAAAATATATCCGGTGAGGGGGACGAATGGGGGGGAAAAGAGGGAAAACAAGGAAGGATAAAGATCGACGCGCACATGTCGATCATGTCAACCTTCCTTGGTTAACATCTCCTATGGTCTCCATGTTTGCCCTGTGGTCGTAATTATCGTGGAAATGAAACGATAGTTTATTCTCTCTTTTGCACCCAACTATGTTTAGTATGCCGGGACAAATTGAATAACGAGGTGTATACTCGTGGTGCATGTGGTACATATATCTTATGGGTAAATTCCACCTCATGATCATCAACTTGAGTTGAGTTTATTGAAGGAGTGATTCACTCGGTCGGTTTTAGTTACTTCCTAGGATGATATCGTAAAGATGCAATTAACAGCACGCGAGGTTAGCCAATTTGTTGAAATCGAAAAGTGATGGTGAAGTAGCGGAGGGGTGGGGTAAGGGGAGAGAGAGAGAGAGGAGGGACCACCAAATGGAACAGACGAGACCAGAGCAGAACAAAAGAATTGCGTTTGTCTGTCGAAAGGTTTTCGTCGCTTTTTTGATCTTTGTTATTTTTCACTGGTGTTTTGTGCTCCAGGGAATGAGAGAAACCGCGGAGGCTGCTTCCAAGTAGTGAGGAACGCGGACTGTAATTTGGGAGAAGGTGAACGGGGGGGCTATGGGTGATTTGATGAAGGAGTTTTTTAGAGAGAGGGAAATAGCCTGGGGTACTACTTTTCGACTACACCCTCTATTACGTAAAACTGTCGGTCGAGTAATGTAGGTGCGATTACGGGTGGGACATGAGAGAGATATTTTGGTGGAGAGTGAGGTGTAGAAATTCAGTTTTTTGACTTGGTATTTGGGGATTTCTTTGAATGGGAGTGGTTCTAGCCGGAAGTCATCATAGGCCTTCACTGTGGGAAAAAGAATTCCCTACAATTTTTGTTGTGTTATAAACATCACTTGTGACAGACAATTTAATTTATCATTGTGATTAGTTAGGCATTGCATTTTTTGGGGATGGGTGCCCTAGTTATTGAAATGAAAAATTTTTTTGGAAGATTTTTATTGCTTCTGTACTGAGTCACCTTCTAACGAACCAATTCTTTCACTTCATTATCCGCAATAAAATAAAAGTAAATTGTTAATTAAATCAGCTCAATCAAGATAATAATCCGCTCCAATGTTTATGCAAATATTGTTCTGTTCGCAGTAAAAAAAATCTCCAATAAAATAATGAAAAAGCGCCGAAGAGTGATATTTATTCAGCCGAAGGAGGCGGCGACCGCCCTTTCTGAATTTCTAAATTGACGGGGATTTCAAGGGTTCGACCCGGAGGGGCCACTCGGGTGAAAGGACAAATTACAGGAGCATCCGGCTCGAGCCACACGAATTCTAATGGTCACGATGGGGCAGTTCCAACGAAACCGGTGAAATTCCGCACAATTTTCGTTCATCTCGACCACTTCTTTTTCTTTCAAACATGATGCTGACTCTTCCCGCGGATTCGCGGATTTTATGGTTCACCAGTCACCTTCATCTCTCTCACTCACTCACTTATACGTCGTCCGTG
Source organism: Diachasmimorpha longicaudata (assembly GCF_034640455.1). Classification (NCBI taxonomy): domain Eukaryota; kingdom Metazoa; phylum Arthropoda; class Insecta; order Hymenoptera; family Braconidae; genus Diachasmimorpha; species Diachasmimorpha longicaudata. The sequence goes on from NC_087225.1 coordinate 12,849,170, forward strand.
CCGAATTACGCCGCCCCTGCCACGGTGGTCCAATGGCGGATGTCGAACGTAAATGAAGAAGAAAAAGACGAGGAAGACGATCACACCGTGAATAAGAAAGGCACCTTGGATCATCGTGTCCCGAGCCATTTCCAATTTGTTTCGTGTCTCGGTTCGGTTGAGCAAAAGAAATAACGAGTATAAAAGTATAGAGATGGAGAAAAAAAAGGGAAGTTGGGAGGGAAAATGAGTTCAATTTTTCCTCAACATATTATTTTAACAATATATATTCTAAAGGGAGGAGTTCGACTGGAATGTGCCAAGGTGTGAATTAGTTCTCTTTTTGCCGAGAATTTTATTGTCTAGAAAATAGCTGTCCCGACACTTTCCACTGAATCCACTGCATTCTGGGATAATTGCACGAGAATCGGAAGTAATAAAATGACAGAAAACGGTGAGTGTTGGAATTTTTTGCTCATTTTTCTGCAAATTCCTTCAAAATTGTATTGGACCTCCAACCAATGACGCCAATCGTTCTCTGCACAATAAACCTTTTTTATATAAAAGTTGTGTTGACTGTTTTTTTTCGTTTCCTCTCGCTGCAATCATTTTCCAATGTTTTTGTGAAAGAAATCAATAATGCACCCAGCGGAAAGTTGAGTGAAAATTACCTAGAAAATTGCGGCAAATTTTACAACTTGAAATTGTTTTCGAGCGCAAGTAAAACACAGCAAAAACTAATGTCTAAACTGCACAGATTTTTTGTGAAGAAGAACGTCTGAGTGAAATCAAAATTCGTCTAAATTTCAAATCTTTTAATTCGCCAATTTCGTATAAGTGTCAAGTAATTTGGTTCCCCAAATTTTCCAAAGTCTTAAAATGACAAAATGCCTGAACTTCGAGGGGACTTTCAGTAGTTTTTCCTCTTCGTGGAGCAGTTCCCCCGGATCCCACGCGAAAAATCTCTATGAGACTTTCGCCTCATCTGTTTTCACTAAAACAGAACTGGTTGGTCATCAAAACAGCGAGTATTCGTGGACGGATGAAAACACTCACGGGCAAGTCCAGTGCTTGTGAGAAAAAGAGAGAAATAAATAAATAAAGAATGCAAAGTGGTGGCCGTAGGGCGCTCGTTCAACATTTTTTTTCAGTTTATTCACTATCTCTCTCTCACTCTCTCTCTCTCTCTTTTTTTCCCCTGCAATCGCAGTTGAATTAATGCGAAACGGGGCACACTGGGGGCTCGTGTAGGCCTGGTAGCAGAAGCGCGATGCGAGAGTGTCGCCGTATGGCGTTCCACGTGAATTATGGCCTTGGGAGAGGGTTTGAACGCTGTTGTGGAGTTTAAAATAAAATGTACAGAGGGAAATAGAGGTGGTGGGAGGGGGAGGGAGCCGTTGTACAACGTCGATGAGAAAACCATTGGAGAATTGTTGGGAGGATGATGGAGAACGGAGGATTATCCCAAAGCCAGACGCATTACTATCAATTAACTGACGATGTTGGAACTGTACGGGATTCTAAGGGGAATTGGGTGGAGGACTTAGCAGGTTAGTAATCCCATGGTTATGGGTTAGAATTCGAGCAAATGCGAATTTAGGTAATTTTGCTAATGTCTGCCAGGGGGTAACAATGGCCACGATATAACAAGAGCTCAAGATATTTGTCAGTTTTTTAATGAACCAATAACGTTGTGGTCGCGATGGAAAAGAATTGTAAACAGATAAATTGTCTCATTGAATAAATTACATTCCCCTGATGCTTTCAATCACTCGAATTAAAGTATTTAATGTCACATAGTCGAATGAATTTCTAGTGCAGAAAAAAATGTGGATGAACAAGTTGCTCTAAAAATTGTCTGGGGGAGAGAGGAAATTTTGTTAAAAAAAAAAATTGCAGTGCGAAATATTCAAAGGTGTCGAGTGGGAAGGGGTGAGAACTGACAAGGGAAAACACATCGCTGAATTTTGATAGGTAATAACTCCGTCGCTGGTGACAATATGTCAAGGGAATCGGCGAATTTTTTATTTATGGGCTTCATCACCGGCGGAAACGAATCTGCATATGTTCTCACAATCATTTATCAAGGTTCCTATTTGTAGTTGTAAAAGTATTGCGGCTGTCACATATAAAAATATATTGTGGCTTTTACAAATTTATTATTGGGAATGTATTCGTATCGCTATTATGATCCTCATTCGTAAATCATCTGTTTATTGAAGTTGACGTTGTTCATTCGACGATGATTGCTGGTTTTTCCCGCCAATTTCTAATGTTCAACAAATTGACATGACCACAGAGTTCTCAGACACTTATTCAAAGTCTTATTCAAGCTTTTAGTGCTAGCCACAGTATTACACTGACTTTTTACGAATGAGTTTAATTTTTAAGAACTATTCTCAGTCTTTCTACTTTGTCTACGGACAGGACAAAGTTGTTTATGCGACCAATAAGTCTAATTAATCTTGTGGTCAATAAGTAAATATTAGAAAATGAATTAGAATAATGACATTAAAAATATCCAAGTGCGAGTATAATTCAAAAGCATCAATAATCAATCAATAATTAAGACCGAGTAACAGTGATCATTAGTCTGTTTACTATCATGAATAAAATAAGGTGTCAACATAAACTTAATGGTGTGAGAACTTATGCAGATGAATGCTTATCAAAAGTCACGGTCTCATCCCCGTATTTTTTAAAGGTCTTAACAATAGCATAATATATTCAAAATTATGTTGGGCTGATAATGCATGCAGAAATGGAGCCGACACCGGCGGCCTTCAGTGAGCCGGGGTAACGCCCCAAAATCGGGCAGATCATCAGCCGAAAATCGTCGACGATTATCGGTCGCCTCGGGGTCGATGTTGGCCGACGTTCGATCGTTCTTTTGTCTCAGTCTGAGACTGAATGAATACATGAAACTGATTAAAAAATAACCTAAAAACAATCGTGATAAATTTCCCTATAATTCAAGTTGACGTGAATAAATCACACATTCTAGTTAGGCCCCTCTAATGAAGAAAAAAATTGAATTCATTCCGTAATTGATGAAAAATGGCCTGCAAAAGTACAAAAAAAAGAGCTATAAATTTTCCTGCAACGCAAATAAATGTCTCCCTCATTTTTCACAATTTATAGAATACAAAAGAACGCATTATCTCCAATCAGTGTTGAATTTCACGTACTTATCCAAACACATGTACAATTAATCACCTGAAATTGTAATTAATATTCAGACGACTCGACCAGAGGTTAAGCCCGCAAATTTCGCCGCGCCTCCCAAACAGTAGTCCCCCCCTCCCGAAATTATCACCTGGGGAGCCATTCGGAATATGCGGAGTATATATATACCTGTTCTATCTCCACCGATCACTGGAATTCTCCATCTCTCTCTCTCTCTCTCTCCACCCGTCTCCCTAAAAATATTTTCCCAATAAATTTTTCCACAACCCCGGCGTAAAATACAGCTTTTTTTCGTTCCTTGTTGTACTTCTGGTATGCAGGGAAGTACATACATGCTGATGTTGTACAATTCCCGCTCCTCCCAATTTTTAATATCCTCCTCCAGCATCCCCTATCCGTTCAGAAATTCCATTACAACCGAGTGGGAGATGAGGTCAGTGCTGCTCCTCTCAGTTGCGATTAATTAACGAAGACATTTCCGTGGGTTTAGAGGTGGTGGATTAAAGGGTTATTTTCTGCGTTATTATCATCGTACAACATGAGAAAATTCCGAGGTATTAATAACGTTTTTGTTTGTATTTTAGACTGTCGTAAACATTCATAATCATGGCTTCACGTTATTCTGAAGAACTCACACGCGAGTCAATTAAAATTAACCACGTTTATTGACGACAATTATTTGAACTTGTTTGCTGTTATCGAAAAAACAAAATCTGCAGGAAGCCAAATATTTATCATAAAAATAAAAAAAAAACCTCGCATCATTAATTCCCACAGCTGCTCCCCGCAATGACATCCCACCTAATTTAATTATTTCTCCTCCGATTAAAAAAAAAACCTCCTAAAATATTTCCAACAAATACCTCCACCCAACCCTCGTAAAATTCCCGTTAATCCCTTCAATAAAAAAACCATAAGCCCGTCGCAAAAAAAATCCTAAAAACAGAGGGCAAAGACATGACTCCGTTCCTCTCAAACTCTTTCAACAACAATAAATCCATCTAGTCGGTTAGAGCAGAAGGGCTGGAATGTAAAGACTCTAAATCAAGATCTCGTGGACAGCAGCCCCTCTACCCACCTCCCTGTTCCCCCTCTTTTTTTCATCATCTACCAAAAGCGCAAAGTTCCCCGCACCTCCTTTGAACTCGCTACCGTCAACGCCGAGATATGATTTACTATTTCTGACAGGATTAATAATTTCCAGGCGCACACACCAGTGGTAGCAGATGTCGGGACATTTTCGCGCTAGTATTCCCTTCTCAGTGTCTGTTCTAACTGGGGTTATATTCCCTGTGAGTTTTCGGGTTGAGAGGGGGGCTGAGCCCCCCCCCCCGGCCTTCCCTCCCTGTAGACGATGGTACGGATCACACCGGTTGAAATGGTTTGGGTTAGAACGGCCTCACGGGGAAACGAAAAGCGGACGATGAGAAGACCTGATAATCAAGAAATTAGCATCAAGCCCGTGGGGAAGGGACAGGAGGAGGGAGATGAGGAGGGGCTTGAGCCTCCCAGTGAGGAATCAGAGGGGGAATGATGGGGGCCATGAGAAGTCATGGCTGTTACAGTTTACCAGATAATATTATCTTTTCCATGGGTTACCGATTATCCCGGCGATGAGATCAAACGTCGGGATAAACTTTTGAGTCAAGTTTACACGTAATCTCTTGTACTTTTGGAGATTAGTCAAGATTACTGTTATGGATGAGACAAGAGGTGAAATGAGGGAAGTTCGGTTGAAGAATTCAGAGGGATCGGAAGGAAGACAAGATGACACCAAGAAAAAAAATATTTCTCGGCGATAAGATTAATGTAATTGATAGATCAATAAAAAATTTCTGGAAAAATCATCTCGTATTTCGTAGTTTTTTGCTTCTACGGGAGCATTAATATCTCACCATATTCTCAAACATTTTCTACAAATTTTTCAACTTTTTTTTTCTTCAAGACAATAAAAATTAACATTATCTTTCTCAAGATAATAGCCTCCTTTTAACTTGAATTATCCCGAGTAATCGACGACGATGAGATGGCACATTTTGCTGATGGCCTAGGGAGAGAAAAGAAGGGGGGGAGAGCGGTTTAGAATCACCTCTTCCCCGTAAGCGTTTAAGAGGTAAAAATAAGTCAGAGAGGGAAGGGAAAAAGGTAGCAAGGCACAGTGCTCTGGAAAAGCTCCTAAACGAAAGCGTAACTGTAGTCTTCAGAGTGGTTTCTGCTTTCCCAACTTCTACCTCCCCCACCTACCGCCATTCACTATTTTTTTTCCATGTTACCACCAGCTTTTTTTTTTCAGGGTTGTGAGACTATCGCTTTTTTTACCCCGTCGGCTATATAACGTTATGAATGCATAAAAAGTACCGTAAACTCGAGGAGAGACGTTTCCCTTCGCGACGTTCACGCAAATCCAGACTGAATTTTTTTTTCTCCCTGGGATGAGCCAAGTGTGAGGGAAAACAGATTTTAGAAACTATTCTTCACTCAAGGATAGGAAGATCCGTTGGCTTTTTATTTCGTGAAGAGTATTAACTAATGGCCGCACCATGACTGTTACACGAAACCGGAATTAATATTTTTTTTGTTAATTATATAAATCATCATTGAGTGCCTCTACTTTGAAATAGAAGATAAAAAATCGATGGATTATTTCGTCATTCATTTTTTGTTGGAAAGAACTTGGGCATCAACGGAACAGTTTTCGGGGCATTATTCTTGGCAGAAGGTGAACAAGATTCATGTGTAAACGTGTCGTCGTTCGCTGATTGCACATGGTAATCGTATTCGTGTACGATGCTGCGTTCACACATGAATCTTACTCACGATACGTCGAGAACGTGCCTCTTGAAGGAGAAGAATTGGGAAAGAAAAATCATTAGGAGACGTGGGACGAACTGATCAGTGTTCGAAAACATGTGATCGATCTAAATTACTTCGCTGTCGTTAGTGATGCTGCCCGAGAAACGACAGGCATTACCTGGTGAAGCACACGGTTAGAAAATTACTCCTGAAATTTCAAGTAAAAAATCTTGACAATTTATCACTCTTACCCATGAAATTCTCATATTTTTTTCTTGCTATTGAAGAGTGGGCAATTTTCGGAGGGTATGGAACGACATTTTAAAATTAAAATAATTTTGATGGAATTTTTGGGCCGACTCTTGTCTCACACATTCACCACTTGAGGCGCTCCTCACGAAACGGCCCCTACAGCAACTCTGCGGGCCCCACTGCTACCCCCACCATGATCGTAGTAAGACCCCTATAATTGGAAGGGCCATAAACCTTTATGGGGTTCCTAATGCAAGTTTATGAGGTTAGTTCGAGCTACCTGGACTTTGCCCATGTCTGATCGACAGCACATCCAATCAAGCGGATTTCTCCTCAAAAAACGCACGAAACCCAAAGTGGCGAGTTGCATGAAATCGTTAAGGGAGTGGGAACGTAAAATACTCGAGTATCACCTAGACAAAACGATATTAAAAATAGTGCCAATCATAGGTCGTCAGTCTCACAAGCAGGTGCACAACAAAAACCAATGTCTGAACGTCACGAGCCTTATAAAGAAATTTTTCAAACTATAAAAATCATCGGAATAACTTGAAATTTGTTTCAATTTAAAACTTCAGATGTTTTACCCGATCGTCTGAACTGCAGAGGAATTTTCATTTTATGTCTGCAATTACATTGTTGTTAATTTATTTAATCACCTCAACATAACAATCTTTGTTTATATTTATTTAAATTCGCACCGTCACGATTATATCGACTTAAATAATTTGGCAGAAGACCATGTATTGAAAATAATATGAGAACTTTATAGATAATAGGGTTCAACCCCATATAATTTTCAAGTTGATAAATAATGTGATAAGAAAAATAGTAAAGGAAATTTTTTGCTTTTGTACACAAACCTAAGGCGAATATGTAAGGAAAATAAACCGTAACTAATTGTAATCAACCTGTTACATGTAATGAACCCTGATTAAAGAAATTTTCTTCGAAAAAAAAATCATCAATTACAAACGGCTAAGAAGCGGAACGAAAGCGCAAAGTCGGAGGATCATGCAGAAAATCACCTCGTGTTGGTGTCCCCGGAAGTCCACACGAGATTTATAAGTTATTATTTTTTCTCTGTCCTCGCTATAACGGCAAACAACGTTTTTAGTGTAATGAGGTGATAAAAGGTGTTGTATATAACACGCGTTGCAGAAGGATGGGAGTCAGGTGCTCAGTATTCGAGCGCCAATCTATTCAGAAATGGCGATGAAATTTTCAGGTTTTTTTCTATTTAATTTCTAATTTTCCTGGCTGGAATTTGTGAAGATTAGAAGGTATTTTCATTTAAATAATCCATTACCAGTGATTCTAACGTTTTGTCACTCCCGCTGCGGGGATGAACTGGGGTGCATTAAAAACGATGAAGTTTCGTAATTTATAAGTGAGAGAAAATTCGATAAAATTTCTTCAAACTTTCGCAGTTATTGGAAATATTTGATGGCGAAAAAAAAAATGTCAAAGTATTTTTTTTAGTTACTCCTTTATATTATATTCTGCATATACTCTTGGTATGCGATAAGTTAAGCTGTGGTGTTAAAAATGAAAATAAAACATTGTATTTTCTGGATGACTCAATTTTTACTGCGCAGGAATTTACGTCAACGTGAAATTTTACGTTTTTAGCAATCTATGATTCATGATCTGTCAGGTATTCGCGTTCTGGTGATAACTCGTTTTAAAACCAGAACACTTGCAGTTTAGATTATTCAAGTTTTACTGCTTTAAAATTTGAACACTAAGTCAACAACTCTAAAATTGTCACGCGCACAGAGAAATGAACACGTGGAGAAATATACCAGAAAAATGATTCATCTTTTGCACAAATTTTCTAATTGAATTCCGTAATCAGTGAGCGACCTGTGAGTTCCGTAATTTTTACTGATCATCTTTCTCCATGAATGTCAATTCTGTTCAAGATTTATAATGTAAAAAATTTTTCTATTTCTAAGGTAAACATTTTATCAACTGAAATCTTATTTCCCTTTTTTACAAAGGGAAGAGAAACTCGCCTCTTATTTTCAAGAAATTTACTCCCATTTTTTATTTACTGATAAAATGAAAAGACACTTTGAAATCAAGCAAATGGTAACAGATTCAAGGATCAACTATTCCTGAAGAGAGAGTATTCTTTGAATTTAAGATGGAGATGTTAGGACTCTCGAGCTGTTGAATAAAAATTTTTTTCGAAGGGAAAATTTCCATTCAATGAAAAGAAAAGAAAATATTTGTTCCCCCTACGTTCATCAATTTCGGAAAATCGTTTCGTTCCCACTCCTGGGAACCCCAGCAAACTACGTTTCTAATGGAATAGAGAGATATATAAGGGGTAGACAGGCGTCAGGTTTACAGTAGTACAGTGTCAAACCCTCAGTGTCTATTGGTCTCTTCAGAAAATCATAGAAATCGCGATGAAGTTTTCGGCATTCGTCATGCTAATCCTAGTTGTGCTGGGTTGCTTCCGTAAATATTGCAATTGAATTTTATTCAGATTGTCAATTATCAAAGGCGCTAATGCGATTGATTTTTAGATGTAGCTGAAATGCTTCCCCAACCTGGCGGCAAAGGTGGTAAAGGAGGTAAAGGTGGAAAAGGTGGAAAAGATTGTGGCAAAGGTGGAAAAGGGCGTTAAAATTGATAGGAATTTCAAATTGTCATCGACAAGGTACGCAAAGCTTTCACTATTTTAAAGATGCTCCACCCCAAAAAAACCCTAAACATTATCTATATTCTCTCAACGGAAATTGCATTTAAAGAAATTTAATTTACTTCTAACATTAATATGACACTTGTTCTTGAAATGAGAAAAATTGAAATTGAATTTCTGGAATGACAATTTTACGGTCAACAAAATTCTAATCAACATTCAAAATTTCATCAACCATTATGAATTTTGGAAAAATTTTAAATCGTTAAAATTTATGTCTGTGATTTGATAGAAATTTCTGCAAATTTTTATACCTGTTATCAATTGTTATCTCAACGAATAAATTCGCTATTTGTTAGTTTATAGCGTCAGATGCCGAATGTCACCTTCTAATACCATCATTTGACGAAAGAGGAAGTAAAACGAGGCCGACATTTGAGGTGATAAATTTTGTCGATGAACTTCCCAATTATTTTTCTTTAAAAAGCACTAACTTACACCAATTCTTCTCACTGCTTTCAAAATGTTAATTTGTAATCGCAACTCTACACTTATTAGTTGTCTTTAAAAAAATTAACCAATGAACTTCATTGGCTCTTCTGATTCTGTTCTGTTATATATTATTTTTTGTGAAACATGTTAATTCTGTTCAAGGATACATGTAAGAAATAAATAAGCTCTTATGACAAAATTTCGTCGAAGCATTAATCCTTTCAGGTACCTGATAACCTCCTAAAACCTTCCCCCTCAATACCTTCAACTTCCGTACATCAAATTTGTTTCGAACCAGAAGTTACAGTGAACTTCACTATATATAGTATTAAAATTACGTACATTGGTTTATCTGACATAAATTTAATTGACAGAATTAGTTTTTTCTCGGTGTGTTATTACCAGTCATTATTCCAAAAATTATTTTTTTCTCAGCGCATTCTTTCGTATAAATTTCGTTTATGATTTTTTGAGGGACCATTCACAACCAGAAATTACAACATTTATCAAATTACAAAAATTTCTTTCTAATTAGCGGAATCCCCGTCAAAGCCCCTCACTGGTCAAAAACGATCTGAACAACTTTCACTGTTAAAATTTTTTCTTGAAAGAAAAAATCAATAATTTCACCTAAAATTTCAACGTCATGAATCTGAATTCAATTTATGGATGAATAATAGAACAACTTCCTTGCGATATGAAATCAATTTCATTTCCCCTCCAAATCGATGAACTATAATCGTAAATAAGGGGGAGTATCGTATAGAGTCCGTTACGAAAGCGATTTAAAATCGTAATTGACCAGCAAAAGTGGAATGTTTTGGTGTCGATATCAGGAATAAAAATTAAATATTGCGTCAGTAAAAATATGAAAGGGCTTCCGACCTGTGCCGGAGTGCTGGGCTAACGAGGTTGTCCCCTGCTCTGTGGCTATTTAATCGCGGTTGGAGTAATTAACTGGCTGTGGAGTTTACCGAGACGGCAAGAAAGTTGGAGCAGGTGTCTGCAGAGTGCGCCAGGTATCGACACATCAACAACTCGGGGGATACCCGCTTTATAGATCAGAGCGACCGGTCACCTGATGGTAAACCACCTGCGGTTTTATCTACAGAAATCGGTGCAGTAGGTGGCGCCCCCTGCCGAAACGATCTTCGAACATCACCAGAGAAACACCTGATTGATGATTTTATTATCTTTGGAGAATTTTATATTCCATGAATCGCGACTTTCGAAAGGTCATTGACGTGAATCGATTATGAGTGGATCATTACAGAGACCGTAGAATTGCCAATTTAGATACCATATGACGATCTCTCTGAATAAATAACGATCCAGGTTATCATAATATAGGGATTTACATATGAAAAACAACTGTATAATATGAAATTACAGGTTTTTACCTGTTCTTCCGGATACGATAATTATTCCTAATCAGCTGAAGTGCTTTTTTCATTTATGAATACGACGAATTTATTTATTTATGGATTCTTATTTCTTTATATAACTTTATACTAGCTTTCTCGTTATATTCCACTGTAAAACAATTTAAATTTAGTGGAATAATTTACCTGACTCAAACAATTGTTGTTCCCTTAACACATAAAAATGAGAGGTCTAATAAAAAAAATCCAATAAATTAAATGATTTAGATTTTTTTTTTAATTCATACCGATTAATTGTTGTTTAGAATAATCTTCAGTTTCTGCTGTCTAATAAGAAATAGACTTCTGCATTTATTCAACTAATAATCCTGAATTTTTACACTTCACTACTCACTGAAAATTTACGCGACTGGTAACCAACCCGGTGCTCACCCCGAGGGCAATTAAAATCACTGGCACCAATCCCGTCATTTCTTCTCCGCATTTAATCCGGAAAATCTCATTAGAGCGATGGTTCAAGCCCTCAAGCCAGATCAACAGAATGAACAGCCGTAAAACGCCAAAGAGTCTTTTCTCATCAATTTAAACGAGAGTATCCTAGTTTTTGAATGGTAGAAGGGGGTCGAGAGGACTTGAGATAGAAATGGATGTACGTGTTTCTATGCTAATGCAAAATCCGAGTTTGTAACCAGACAAAAAAGCTCCCTCTCCCTCTACCCCCCTCCACTGCCCGACGGGCACAAGGACAATCTCGGGAACCGCTTCGAGAGTTTATCTATTTTCCTATCCCGCAGAAGTTGACGAGGCATCTCGTCAACGAAGATGGAGGAGCGGTTTACGGTGGCCCCGCCCTCCTCCCCAGGAAATTCAGGGACAAGTTGCCGATGTTATCTGGAAATTTAGGGATGTGCAATCCCCCTCTCTCAGCCACCAACAGGAAATTGAACAGAGTCGAGAGCAGCAGAAGGACGTAAATTCAGTTGTCCCCTTAGGTGAAGATCTTGAGGATTATTAACGGGGAAGTTTTTTTTCTGCGGCTGTGCAGTGGACGTGATTGATTGGATTTCTTATTCAATGGAGGGACATCAATTTTGTTTGAACTGGTTATGTCTGATGGCTTGTAGACATCTTCAGTATTATTTTTTCGTCATGGAAAGATGTAAATTTATCGGGAAAAATCCAACTGCTCGGAAAATGTTGCGATTTGTTCGAGTGGAATCATCAGTTAAATGATTATCGGTGATGAGAGGTACCATTCGATCAAGCATTTCGAGAGATAATCATTTAACGACATATGTATTATACATGGGGATGTGTGAGTAGTTTATGTTTTTTTTAAATATTTCGATTAATTTATCTTCATCCTAACAATTTAAATTTTTTTTTCGTCTCTCTCCCCGTCACTTTCCCGTCTTATCTCTTGTCCAAACGGTGGGTAAAGGTCTACGATAATATTTTACTCTACGTTTACCCAGCTACACCCCCTCTGATTTAGGTATCCACCCCCGGTATCATTGGACCTAGGGCTGTACCATTTTCGCGAAAACAAGCCGCCGGGCATGTTGGGTATGGGAGACCGTATGCCCATACCCTCCTTGTCTAGAAGGCCGCAGATAGTCACCCACAGATAAGCTAAATGCTTCTCTCCTATATTACACCTATTTGGGAAACACCGGATATACGTTCATGTTTCTACCTACGTTGTATATGTACAATCTTGCTGGATTTAATGCTAACCAGCCTCGAGGCAGACTCACTCTACTTCTTAACAGAGCTGAAACTTTGTTTATGGGATTTGGGAAATTGTGCAGAATAGTACAGCCCGGAGAAATTTTACTTAATCAGATGATTATCTGGAAGATGAGTAGTTCCACAAAAAATTGAGACTCTTGTTGTGCCTACTGGTGAGAGAAAAATCCCCCCTCTTCAGAATTTTTTTTTCTGAATATATAATTTGGACCAATTTTATATACTTTCCAAATGTATAAAGTGTATTTATTTGAAGCATGTATTTGTCTTTCTATTTTGAATAATCTATGCAAATTAAACTTTTTTAAAAATATGTTTGCCAGAATTTTTTTTGCTTCGTGTGCACTGATCTAAGGAATTTATTTATTGGCAACGAATGGTTTTCATCAAAGGTTCCTTCCATACTAGTTCCAAAGAATACCCCAAAAGGATTCCCTCCATATGCGATATTTCCCCAGAAAATAGAAAATTCATTACGTAATGGATCTGGAAAAAAAAATTCATTCTAAAAAAATCCAATTGTGTGTTTCAACCTCCGATATCATGCCACCGCAGTTTTTCCATCAACTCGACAAATGAAAAATCCCTCAAGCCCAGGACGATGAAAAACCCCTTCAACCAATCGGTTTTTCATTCAATCAATCAGCCCAAATAAATCCCGAAAAAAATCGACCGCTCGTAATTTCCAATCACCAATTCACAAAACCTCTTTCTCTCTCTCTCTCTCCCTGAAATCCCCAACTTTTAACATCATTTGACCTATGAGAAGCCCAGAAGCGAGCCAAGGGAATATCGAGAAGTAAATCGTAAAAGACGAAACGGGTTCGATTTACAGTCAGATAAGTGGGCGCCGAGTATTTCGATTGCCAGTGTACTTAGTGCAATTACATTGAGCCCAGTCATCGTCTCTGCACAGTTTATATACAACTAATTCAAGTGGCTCCGGTAAATGTATATTTCCAAAGCAATGACGATGATGAAGGAGGGCGTCATTGAGCGACGCAGATGCTCACAAGCGCTCACAAATGCTCACGAACACTCAGGAATTGCGTTTAGGGTCAAGATCTTTACGATCGCGGCTGAACATTCGCCTTGGATTAATTGGGGGGGAAGGGGGAGGGGGTCGTCTACTGCTCCTTCACCCCAGGATTTTCATCAGAACCCCGAGAATGTCCTCAGTATCATTGAACCAATCCCCTCTGAGCGTCGTCGCTCATTCTTAAGCGAGGATGAAGAGAATGAACTTTTTATTTCCTTTCAAGTGCCTTCTTACTCTCAGAATAAATGTTACACTCGTGCGCGTCATATTCGATAGTAAAAAAATATAAAAGGGAGTAGGTGAGACTGTACTCTTTCACGCCAGGCCTCCAACATGTGCGGACACGGTATGAAGCCCGGGGAGACCCCAATATCTCAAAGCTGAGAGGAAAAAACGGGGTCGTAAATACTAGCAGCTGCACATGATGGTAAAAATGGGAGAAAAAATAGGAGATATTGTTTATGTAGGGTCGGTGAGCTATTTTTATTAGACTCAACCGGGATTTCCTAGTTTTTGAATTATTGAATAATCGAGGAATGAGGAGAGTTGGTTATTAAATTAAATAATGCTTCCATTCGCAAGCAAAAGTCAGAAAAGCATCCGATTGAAAAAAAATGTGGTACGTTACCGTAGGTGACCCTCCGAATAATTAAATAAAATTATCTTTCCAATGTCTGGGACTTACCTGTAACAGAAATAAAAATAACAATTATTGAAAATAATTCATTGATACATTTGGTAATTTTTTTGTTTCTAATCTCAATTTTTTTATTTGAAAACAAAACGAGATCAGACACGTGGTATAATTAAATTGAAATTAATGGTATTCATTTGTTCAAGGACGAAAATCCTTGCAATTGGAGCCGTCACTCGATAAAAGACATGTCTCACGTCTGACATGTGGAGACAACCGAACTTTTTTTATTTCCCTTTTTATTCGTTCTTCCCAGGAATATTGGATCAAATTGGTCACCACGAGTCACAGTATGATATCTTCTCCCCGTTTTTTTTTCTATCGTTAGATTACGAGCGTGGAAAGCCCAGCGATAATAAAACTATCGCAGACCAAGCAGTGACTGTGCTGATCGCATACACACGACCCTGAATGGGATATATATATATATATAAATGGCTAGTGAGAATGGGGGGAGGTGTAGAAACGACTCCTCTTTTTTCTCTCGGACCGCCTGGACTCCCTTCCCCCCGACCGCCCCCCTCACCTACTCACCACCCTCAGCAGATTCAATCACGATCCCTTACTACCACCCCCTACTTTTTCCTATATCTTAACGTTTGGAAAACCAGACTTGGGTCCTAAACTCACGGCAAGAATACCAAGCAGTTAGAGCCCTTGATTTTCAGTCGTTTTCGCACCGGGTAACGGAAAAAAATACAAAAGTTTGTAATCGTGACGGGAATTATACCTATGAAAATAATCGAAAGAAATTGGTTCGATACGTGACCAAGTTTCCTTCGTCATTAGTTTCATTTTTCCTGGCGGAGGGAAAATTATCGCTTTTTTTCGTGCAATTCAATTGAATGAGAATTGTGAAGATAGGGGGGAAGGGGAATTCAATGGATCACTCAATAGCCAGAAAAATTTCCGGTTGAAAACACAATGTGACGACCTCTGTAATTTATGAACGTGGGAGACTTTGATTCGGACATTTCGATATTTGGAGAGAATTTATTGTTTTTCATACTTGTGGCATAACATTCATTTTTTTTGTTAGTATCCCTGTTATCGATAGATCGTATTTTATATTCAATCGTTGATCAGTTCCATATAACCTCATTCTCCTACTATTCAGGTCTAAGAAGTTTTCGACCACTTTCCCTCACATCGAAAACTTTTTGATGATTTCGGTCTCACTTGTATCAAGGAACTCCCCGCCCGAAAATTGACAAGAAAAAGAAGATTTTACAGCGAAAGATAAAACTTTTAAGAGGGAACTGCTAGAAGTTTTCAGAGTCACGAGACATTTTTTGGTGTAAAAAAATATTTCATGCATTGAAAGTCTATTACACATGTCTGAAAGCAAGTAATCCATTCAAGTGGACAATAACAATTATGAGTTACCTTTTTTTAACTCTAACTGAATGAATAATCAATACTATCATTCTACTTAATATTTAAAAAACCAAACCATCCATTTTACGATGGCTTTCGGGGAACGGGACGTTAAATCATTTTTTTCCGAATAACATTTTCATTTTTTCGGAGCCCGGAAAAATATAAAAAAAATTTATTCCATAGTAATATACCTTTCTCCTGCCATATTGAATACTGGGTATCATAAGTCAAAGGCGATAATGCAATATGCTGACGCCGAAAGAGTAAGTGTGTATAGGAGTGGCGCCCAGAGGGATGATATGGTTCACCGGTGGGTGTAGAATTCTCTATTAAATCTGGATTTGCCTCGATCGACTTTCCTACTCGAGTCTTGCCCATACATCAAACATTTTTTTTTTCCCTCCTCAATTTTTCTTCACTCCCTTTTTCCTCTCGCACCTCCTTTCTTCATCCACCATGAGTTCATTGAAGTGAAAAGGATGTAGAGACGCGTGGAGATGTACTCTACAGAGATGTAGAGTGGAAAGAGAGAATAATAAAGTGGAAATGGTAACATCGATATGCAGAGGAGTGTGGTACTCGGGCTTTTGCTCGAGAAGGAAAATTAATTCATAGGGATTCTACGGGGATACCGTGCGTTCTTGAATACAGAATCGTCCGCTGAATTGGATTTTCCTTTAATTAAGGTGTAGGTGGATTGTCAAGTCCATGATATTAATTGAGAGGATTTTTCCCTAGGATTTAAGCCGTTTTTTCACCTATTTTCGCGAACTCCAGGTGATTAATTAAGTGGGGAAATGGAACTGGCTGTATCGAGGGGAGAATCGATATATCGTAAGCCGTTACTACGACTGCACAGAGAAAAAAAATTCAATGAAAATTACGTCTAATCGTTTTAGTAATTTCGGAGCGAAATGTAATTAACGAAAATTTTACGACGCTATTACCGAATTTTTTTCAGGGCGTTCCGTAATTTTCATTGAATATTTCTCACCGCATAAGGTGACCTCCAATAGGATCAACTAAATATACCCTGAAAGGTCAGAATAAATAATTTTTAGGTGAGCGGAAATATCAGGATCTAGAGTGAAGAAAACAATGAAAATAAATTGCCAGACAAGATTGACTTGACTTGTTTGTGAATTTTTTTCCAATTATTTCTGTTCGAGTGAAAAGCCCACGAAGTTATCTGTGTCAAGAATATTTATCGAATATTCCTCTCCATGATAATATAGTCGATCAATTTAATAACTGAAAAAAATGGGCATTTGTCGATCACGTGAGCCTCTGTAAATTCGGAGGGGTCGTCACTTATGTTTTAACGCTATTATCGACCGGAAATTTACCTCGCTTTTATATTTTGTCAGCTAAAACTCCCTCCCCTTGCCTGTCAGGATATTCATATCATTCACTATCTCGTTCATCTTTTTTTATCACTTCCATACAGAATATTATTTAATTCACATGAAATAAGAAGTTAAACCCAGAATACTTCCGGGTTTGTTTGGGCGTCTGATAAAATCAAAAGTCACGTCCTATTTTCAAAAACACTCCGCATTCATCAACGTCAGTTGACCACGCCTGCCTTATACCAAAATAATTCCCCAGTGGTGTCCTTCCATGAATAATTATTCAGAACTGAATTTCTCGGTAATCTGCTTATCGCGCTCTAGATACTCTTTCTGGAATCGCGAAGGAGGGGTGAGGACATTTCTGGTATAATTCAAACCTCCGGATTTTCCAATCCAACCAACGATTTTTCATCGTCTCGTTTCCTCTACATTGTACTCAACCTGCACCTTCAGACGGTGCTTTTCGTCAATGGTGAAAAAAAAGGGAGTCCCTATCTGTTCTTAACGGTTCAAAGGATTCGAATTGTGTCGTGAAAAAAAATTATGGCAAGGGAAACGAATAGGAGGGGTGATGGATACATTTTTAATGAGCTCATTGGTCCAGATAAGGAAGAGAAGAATATGGATAAGTCGAATATTATCAGGAAAAAAGTTGAAATGTGGTGGTCAGTTAACGAATCACTTCTATAAGTGACATTACATTTGATTAGAAAAGTTTTCTGTTATAATAAATTGATGAAAGACGAGATGTGATGGACTAATTTATGACTTATTTTTCCTGGATGCCATAAAATTGTCTATTTTGTCAAGGAAGACAAGAATTGAATCAATTTATGTTGGAGATTTTTCTTCTCGAAGGAATATACTATTGGAATGCTCACCCGTTTGTCACCAATACGCTCTAATTGTAGAAAAAATTATCGAAGATCTCATCACGACTTTCATGAGCTATAAACAACGTCATCGGACATGTTCTGATAAAACTCGTTCTTTCCGAGTCCTATTCATTGGTCAAAGGAGTGCTTCAAAAATTTTTCGAGACCTATTCTTCATCATTTCTCTGGAATTGTCGAATTATCTTGGTAGTAAAGTATTTTACGACAAATGGTGAAAAGGTTTTTCGTATACACTTTAACGACCGCCGGACGTAATCCATTTGATTCACAAATTCCCGAGATCTTTCTCCCAAAATCGTTTAAATTCATTCATTTTCACGTCTCCGTTAACTTTCAATTATCTCCACGAGGGCTAATTTCACGAAACAATCATCAGAAGAACGTCACTTAAAATTCCCCGCAAATATACATGCCCAGCACTTTCTTTCAATCACCCTTATCACGCAGATAAACCCCCCCACTGATACAAAAGGTGAAACGTTTTAGCTTCTGTTAACGAGGCTTCTTAATCGCCGTAATAGTTGAACCTGCCGTTAACAGCGTCTAAATCCTTCCATCAGACCACGAGAAAAAAATCCTCCCGGAAACTTATCTATCGACTCTTCCACTCACTCGCCTTAAATTTTATCTATCAACTTAAAATTTTGTATCATTCACTCAGTCTATTCGAATATCATATCTCAAGCTGCTCACCAATGACTCTAATCTATCCATCCTCTTCCCCAACAATCACTAAAAATTCCAATGCTCCAACTCTCAATCCTCAATGCCATGTGCATTGCCCTCGAGGAATTCCACTCCTCCCAAATGTCTACCAAAAAGAAGACGAAGAAATGACCGTTGAAGAATGTTTTAATATCAGAGTAGAAGACTTTTAATATGCGAAAAGTTTGTCAGTGTGTCTTCCGTTGAGAGAGGCGCCTCCGGGCCACAGCGAAAACCCTATTTTTTCAGTCTCGTTTCTTTTTTATGCCTGGTGGGGTCGTCGAGGCTTTTGTCATCCACCGGGAATTTTGATAAAGGCAAAATGACAAAGTTCCAGGGGGGGGGGGGAGGGAAGAGGAGGAGAAGGAGGAAGAGGAGAAAAAAACGAGGAAGAAGATAGAGGAAATTAAAAGAGGATGAAGAAGATGTTTTATCTCCCACTTTCCTTCTACCAATGCAAAATCGACGAGCGTCAGGAGAGGCATATAATTGGTACTTTGGGATAGAAGGGCGAGGAGAGAGGGGGATGGTGGGTGAGTAGGTGTTCTGGGGGTGCTTACACGAGTAGAGGCGATGGGCTTAAATCCATGAGAAATCCAATAAGAGGCGCCAAGCAAAAGCCCTGGATAAACCAAGTTTCCCTTGGTGTCTGACCGCATAAGTTTTGATAGGACGCCGTCTACGGAATACTGAATTCCACGAGGTTTCCACAGCACAACGGGAACAAAGGAATGAGAAATTTTTGAAGGATGGAATGTAGAGCTGAGGGAGGATTAATCAAGTAAACCAACAGCAAATGCTTTTATTCCGTCATCTTCGGGGAAAACGGTTGTCTTTTTGTCTGGTTGGTTTTGTTGGTCTCTTGTTGGCAAGTTGTGGGGACAAACATGGCACTGTCATGTATTTTGATGGACGTAATGCGTGATGTGAGGGCCATTCGTGACATGAGGCTTAACTGGTCTCATATGCTTGGCTTTGATCAATGATAATTCCGTGGGACAAATTTTCAGGGATTTTGGGATTGACCTCTTGAAAAAGAGGAAGCCAGAGTAGAGACTGGCCGACATTGCGCCATTCTCGGGCCACTTTCCCATCACCCACCGGAAATTTAATTCCAGTACAAAAGTAAAAATAGTCAAATTTTTTTGCCGAAAACTTTTGTGTACAAGATAATATTTTTATTAAAAATAAAACTAAATTGTGAGATGATTTTTCTAATTTTTTAAATAATTTCCAATGTCTCCATGTCAAGATTTAAATATGTAAAACTTTAGTGTCAAATGGGACTCGACTAAAAGCACGGATATCCAACTAGAAGAGTGGAAAGGCATTTTACTGATAGAAGGAAAAATAGTCAAAGTACTCGGCTGTCCTCAACATCAAGGAAAACATGTCCTCAAACGGTTGGAAAAGCTCTCCACATCTCGGAAGCAGATTGCTGAAAAGGGGCTTTCCAAGTAGTTAACAGAATCGTAAATTTACCCGACTTTCCCCAGCACCACCGGTTTCATCTCAATACATAAATCAACTCCAAGCAACAGTAATACCAATGAAACAATATTTTTCGTATTGCCATCTATCTCCCGAGCTACTGAAAACATGATTAATACAATCATTTATCCCGTAAAAAGGACTCTCATGTATTCCACCCGGGCAAATTAATACGAGAATAAGCCAACAATATTTAATAGACCTCGTTAGGAGGATCCACAGTGGTCTCACCCTGGGCAAACAAGATAATATTCCAGCCACGTACGGCTGTTTTCAGCCCTCCGTTATAATTCCAACCAACGAGAATCACCCAACAAATACGATAATGATAATAAAGACGCCAAGTAATTCAGTATGTACCTGATGGTGGCATATTTGATCTGCGGACGATAGACATTCGTCATCTGCCATCTTGGACACTCGGAGAAGTACAGAACACCGGTCTGACGCATCTTTGTGTACTCCAAGCGTCAGAGAATGGAGAAACGACCGACATTCACGTCACAGCTCATCATTAAATCAACGAATGCACATTAAATAAACACTGATCAATCAAACAAACTATTTCTGGCTATTCTCGTCTACGTGTGTATTAATAAAAATTGATGAAAAAATTATTAAAATTAATTTTTTAGTTTATTTCCTTTGTGTTTGGATATTTTAACGATATTTTCAGTGTTCGAGGCAAACGAAACCGCGTCGTACGGAAGACTAGCGTTATAGTAAGGGGTACAACCCCTCGAAAAGCAACGAGAGAGCCCCCCATGTCAGACATAGGCCTGACACATACACATACAACCCCTGTGCTCAATAAAAAGAGGGAGGGGGCGGATCGGAGGGGGGGATCGGTTCTGCACGCTTCGACCAGTTGAGACTATGACTAAGAGCAGCAAAGGCACATGTGACACGAGGCAGAAACCGATCTACACTCAATGCCACGGCCGAGGGCTAACGCTTCCAGGGCTGGACGAGCTACGGGGAGGGGGTGGTTTGTCTGTAGTTGTAAAAGCCCTCAACCCTTGCCACGGTTAATTAGCGCAAGGGAGGGTGGAAGGATGGTGAGGATGATGCAAAGTGGAATTTTTTTTTTTTCAGATGGTGAGGATGAAGATAAATATTTGGAGAAATTGGCGGAAGAGGCGGTTCAGACTTTGAATTTTTTTTAGGTGGGGGAGACATCGATTGGAACAATTCAGTATATGGGGTGAGCTTTCCCTTAATTCGTGTAATTTTTTTTAGTATTTCACACGGATAATTTAGGGGAGTATGATAACTTTATCTAATCACTAGGGATTTTGTCACTTCGGTATTAGGGAGACAACTGTTTTTGATCGAGACAATTCCGCTTTCTGGGGAAATTAAAGGGTGGTGATAGAATGGAGTAGTTTTTCGTCCTTTCGGGAGAATAAAATTAATGTGATAATGAGGGGTTTCGGCAGGAAATGAGGAAAGCAATTTTGTGTTGAAAATTTCTTCATGAAGGCTTAAAAATGTCGCCGGATATTTTCTCCTGAAATCACTCGTTCTTGAGGTGATGAATAATTCAGTAGCAAAGTGGTAGGACGAGATAACTAAGCGTGATTTCAATTTAAAAATCGAGTTTTCAATGAATATCTTTGAAGTCGAGGGAGATGAATTTTTTTATCTGAACTTTTCCCAACTCCGGTTTTACTCTACAAGAGTGATATGGGCAGCAATTTTGACATCTATCTTCAACTATAAAATCTTTTTTTCATAACCATTAACTTATTCCAACTGGACTGATTAATTTTCTTAGTTTAATTGCATTTATGTGAATGACGACAAGGAGATAATAAAGGAGTACATAACATTTACCATAATTTTCCAAAATTAAAATTTCTCCTCGTCCAATAATTTGTTTGGGGCTTCGTTTAAATAAGTAAAATTTGTAATTGCTGGCATTTTCTCATGAAAATGAATGAGCAACCCCGTTGACGACCACTTTCTCCCATCCAAAAGCAATTTCGGGGCGTGACGCAGACTTTTCGGCAACTGCCAAATGCGTGCAGGGGTGAACAAAAAAAACTAACGGTCCCACCCCCATTGAGAGTATCGCCAAGACCGCAAATTTAATTTGGCGAGACACGAAAACTACCCACAAAAAAAGTTCATTCAACTCATCCTTCTTCTGACTTCTCAAATCCATTTTCTCAATTTCCCAAAAAAAAAACTGTTCTACCTCTCCTTTTCTTTCCCCCACCCTGGACAAATTCACCACCAGAGTATGAAAAATAAAAAAAACCGTTCGTCCCGGAGATATCGAATTTTTCGGTCCCTTAGTTAGAAAATCGAGGGGCCCACTACTGGACTTCGCTACGGGCTTCACTTTCTACCACTGAAATACCTTCACTAATAAAAAATATAATAATTTGATACAGTGTCAGTCAATGTAAAAACAACAAGCAGTGCCGCATGTTGATTCAAAAATATCCAGACGTGCACGTGCACCACCGGAAATCCCCTTATTTCTGTATCTCCAAAAGAAAAAAAAAATCACCTAGGAGATTATTCTCAAGTGCAGAATTTAAATTTATCACGACGAAGTTATTCTCTCTTCTCTCTGAAACCTCGCAAGCAACTTCTGTGTACTGTTAAACTCTGTCATTCCGGTGAAGAACAAGCAGCCTCTGAGCAAGAGAAACTACATGGATTTGTCACCCTGTGCATGAATGTAAATATTTGATCCTATTCCTCGTATTTTTTACGATCGAATCTGTACACAAGAGGGAGATGTATACGCGGGGACACCCTCTATTTTCGAATATTGCCAAGAGTGATCGAGTCACACGTTGCACACCTGGTCTCCCCTGTTTTCCAGGAACAAAAGGATCAGAGGAAGAGAGAACAAAAAGGAAAACCTATAAGAATAGGAAGTGGAGACGAGCTTCATGAGTTTCACTCACGCGCCGGGTTATCGATTTCTTCGTTATGCATGCGTTAATAATAATAAAAATGAAGTGAACGGAAATATACAGAACTACCATAACAACCGACGATTGAATTTTTGTCCTTATGAATTTTTTAAACATTTGCCCTGTCACTCGATTTTATTTGAATAAATTTGTAGTAGAACTGAAGTGCGATAATGGTCCTTTTTAGAAGAAAGTTATTACTTGAATCAAGAAAGTCATAATTTGAAAATTGATACAACAATCATGTGACAGAGAATAAATTTGGCAAGAAAATTGGACTTTGATTCGATTTATCAAATTTTGTTGAAAAATCTGTCATGAAAATTTCATGGAAGATTACGTTCCATTTTTAATTGGTTCTGTTTTTTAAATATTTTGTGTTCATATCAATGGGCGTTAGAAGAACGCATTCGGTGTCATAAACGTATTATTATAACACAGACAAGAGTTATTCCTCATGGGGACAGGGATAGGCGCGTGTACCCTCAGGATGCCACCAGGATAATCATTAGAATAAAGCGCTGGCGGTCTTCGCGCGTTTAATATTCATAACTCGGGCACGCACGGGACCTCGTCTAGTTCGGGGGTAGAACCGCACGCGAATTTTGATTAATTCGATGGGTAAGGGTGAACAGGTAGACGACGAAGAAACTCAAATTTTTCCTCATTTCTGGGTTTTCCCTGTTTCCGAGCCCGAATGAAAATGAAATTAGATGAAATGTCCCAGTTCTCGTTTGCAGAATTAACCAGGTAAAACAACATATATATTTAGTCAACAAAATATTTTTAACACTCTCAGAAGCTCAGACCTATCCCATCATTTTTGCATAACAGAAAATTTTTCTAGAAAATTCCGGAATTTTATCTGAATCTCACAGAAAAAATGACGATACCGTTACCTCAATTTTCCGAGTCAATTCTGTAATCGCTCAGTGAATTGTGATTTCCGTAATTTTGACTCGACATTTCTCGCGATTTAAAACTGTTGCTCAGCGGCAGAATTTTATACTTCCTTCAGTCTGACACAGTAGTGAAACCGGCATTTTTATTATGGACTAGAATTTTTTCTCTGCTGTATTTTGCAAATATCTCCGATACAAGTGGTTTTGGCAAAACATATGAAAGACCTTTCGATATCACCCGGAATTCCCAGTCACTAAAAAACTCATTCATATCTCCAAGTGATCACCACCTGACCGTCATCGCAACTCTCTTTTAAATTCCAAATTGTAAAATCAACCGAAATCGAGACAACCCCATTCTAAAAAAACTTCCTTATCCCCATAGCACCATAAATTGATCACTGAATCACCTGAACGAACGATAAAACTGTTATTTCATCGCATAGCCCAGCATTTCAGTGGAAAAAAAAAATTAGAACCCGCAGAATATTCCCATCGATTTCACTTCCTGGCTGGCAGTTCTTCCCTTTTCGTCGAATCTGGAAGCACTTGACATTGAAGAATGACATGATCGATAAGGGAAAGTAAATGTCACTATCGCACGGTGGAAAAATTCCGAAGCGTAGCGAAATGCTAGTATTAAAAGCCTTTAAGAATAAAAGCCCCTGGCTCGTAATTCACTACTGCTTTACCCAAAGAAGAGGTAAAACTACAAAAGGAGCCGAGAAGAGGTTGAGATAGCCAGTTGGTATACCGGCAAACATCGGGAGAAGTTGAAGTAAAAGACGTATCCGACGAGTCGACGGGCGTCCCAACGATTTGTCCAGCGCAGGAGACAAGATCCTAATGGGAAAGTAATCCGGCAACGAATAGTAGGAGGGAAGAAGTAGGTGGGAGATAAGACTGGAGACGATTCAAACGATTTTTTTTTTCAGCAGGAAAATAAAGAACGTGGGATTTAGTTAAACCTGATCTGCACCTTCAGTTGTGAAGCTGATCGCACTGATTGGGGTGGAGAATTCTTTTATGGGTTTTCTTTGTCGTTGGCATTCGAGTACAAGGGGAAGGGAATGACGCAAACATTTTCCTACTCGCGATACAAATATTGTTCAACATGCGCCTGTGAAGAGCTTTCTGTCCCTTAACATTTCATGTACATCAGCCGCGAAGAAACATTTTTGTCTGGGGAATCACCAGAGACTTTTGATAATTCGTCGTTTTGACGATTTCATAATATTTCTGATAATTACTTTCGTCCTGCTCGATGAGGTTTGCTGACGTTTTTGAGTGGAACTAATTATTTTCGATATCATATCCATCAGAAAATAAGCAAATAAAAGGATTTAAAGATAAATTAAAAATGATCTTCGCTATTTTATGAAAAATATCGCTGAATCAAAAAGTCGAGGAAGAAAAGCCCGTAAAACCTTTTTATAGGTAATAAAAAAATAAGATTCTCCATAAAAAATATCTCGATCCATTCATCGGAACATATTTGTTTCAGCGATATTCCGAAAAATTTCGTCAATCTGTCACTATTTTTATTGAAAGAATTCATTCCCATTTCCTGTCACTTGATATTGCAAAAAAGTTGAGCTATGAAATGAGCCTTTGCAGAATTCATAACCGACTGAAAATAAAATCCCCTTCATTTGCGTAAGCCCCACTGTCAGTTTAAAAGATCTTATAATTAATTATTAATTAATATTATTAATTAAGCGGCTCAAGAAAATGGATGAAAAGAACTCGACACCGTATAGATATTTCAATTAAACTTCCCTCTTTGGGACCGTAGTTATCAAAGGACCATAAACTGTAATTAAAAATCACGTGGGTCGGTTTAATTCACGGATGCATCACTTTGGCATCTAAAATGCGCATCCCCATGCTGGCATTGAGCGAGCAAAGGCAGCTAATTGGCGCACATTATACTTGAAGAATTAACGAAGCTTTTAGTTCCAAACTACCCGAGTGAAGATGCTTTTTCGTTTTCGTATCTTAATTTCGCTCTCGTTTTATTTTTAACTCTGTACCATTTCTTTAATTCTCGTTATGCCTCTCTGGCTTTTATTTTTTATTTATCTTGAGTTGTGGGGAGTCAGAGGACTACTGCACTCTCTATCAGTGCAGCTTTTCACGGAGATAAAGGGTGGAATTTTATTTGGCATTTTATTTTGCCAAACAATGATTCGAAAAAATTTTTGCTCCCCAATTCTTAATCTTTGTCGTTTATTCCATTAGCTCTATCAAAAGACAAGGGAAAAGATTGAATTTACGAGTATATCTTCATTAGTCGAAACAAAATTAATTTTTAAAAATTTCAGAGACGTTGGAAACCTAATTTTTTTCACCTACAATTTTCATTTCTTTATTTATTTTCATAATAAATAAAGATATGTCTTGATCATTGTTTCATCTTCATTATTCTCTAAATAATAATATTCAGGGTTATTCGTTAGTCTCCAAATCTGTTTAGGAAACCCCTCTGGTAAAATTCGCTCCCCCGAAATTATTGCATTTTACAATAATTTTATTCATCTTGAAAAATACCCACTGGGAATTGTAAACCCTCTTGTATCAGTGCAGTATTTTGTAGCGATAAAAGGACGAAATTTTATGACTATTCGAAATAAGAAATTTTGTGAAATCTGGTTCCTGTGTCTATCGGGATTATTCGGCGAACGTTTGAACGGGGACAGAATAATATCGAGTTTGTCCTGCGGCCTATCAAGAGTCAGGGGTGGAGTTTAACGGCTTATCTTTATTGGAGTTTATGAAGTTTATGAGAGAGACGGTTTGAGAATACTTTTTGATAACTTCAACATTTTTATTCGTCGATACTTTCATTTTGGTCAATAATATTCAACAACAATTTAATATACTTCCAATGGTTTTTAAATGGGTTATATCGAGTGAACCTGAAGAAGCGCAGAAGGTTCGCTCTCGCACAACAAAAAAATCTTGAAGTTTGCAAAAAAAATGTTGAATCAAGAATTGAAAAATGAAGGCAGAAGAAACTTGTTCCAATGCGTGTAGGGCGAGCAAGGGTTATATCTTCGTTATATTCTGCCTCCATCTTATTAAATACCCATCAATATTAATTTTTATCGCCTTTATGGTCAATATCATTCAGATTAATGTGCACTGATTAGAAAACCTACTTCTTCATGTTTTTTTTTCTTTCATCGCTTCCTTTTTGGTTGCTGGCTTGTGTGAGGAATATTGTTCCAGAAAACAAATTCCACGTTTTTGGGGAAGGGCGAGATTAACTGCGTTTTTAGGTATATACAGATACTCGTTAACGGTGCGTTGTCACGCGAGAGCGTGCACAGCTGGTAGACAGGCATTTCGAGTTTGGAATCCCATTGCTCTCGGTACCAAGCGCCGGGACAACGGATTTGCGATTTTCCATCCGCTCTATGCGAAATAGCTTCGTACCAATGGTCTAACGTTGTAAGGATAATAAAGAAAAAAGAAAATCATCGTCTTCATGGTATAATGAATGTAACAGGAAACGTGGGATACAGTTGAGAGAGTTTTGTGATCTCCGCTGAGAATCAGAGATGAAAAATCTGGGAAAACTTTTGCATTGTTTTCGCTGAGAAATAGAAGTATAACTTCGAAATTTATCATGCAGTTCTTTTCACTTGCCTTGACCATGAAATGACCAGGAAATTAGATTTATGAAAAAGGGTTTAAAGGCTCTTTGCAAAGAGAATGAAAAACCTTTTGCCAACTATATTTATCTGCCAGCAGTAATTCTACGCAAATTTTTCCATAAGCAATCCTATTGCAAAGTCAATGTTCTTGTGGTTTGTAAATATTTGTGACTAAAGAACTTTTTTTTCAGTGTCCACGTGGAAGAAAGTCTTTCGAGGTGTCTCAAGACCATCTAAAAATATTTTCATTATCGTGACGTGTGAGATGATGACCTTGAATTAAAATCATTTATCATCTGCTAAAATTGAAATATTCTTACGTGACATAATTTCGAGTCGTTATTGTAACCACAGACGACTGTCAATAGAATTCATTCAAGGTCACGTGCACCATAATCATCCCCCAAGTCCACATAATTATAATATTTGCTTTGATTAACTGAAAAAATTTGAAAAATGATTCGTTGGAAACAAATTATTTTTCTCTGATTACCCGATTAGTTCTTCAATTATTTTTTCAATTGAATTTCCCAATTGTTGAACACGAAAAAAACATCGACTAAACATGAATTGAAATCGGTTATTTTTACCTTATTTAATTTCACTGAGACATCCTACAACACATGTCCACTTATTTCTTCTCGAATCACCGACAAACTCAAACAGTACTAGATCACAGAGAGCCGACGAATGCGATAGGCGCGCGAGCATACAACTGAGGGAATTCCACGGGAGTCTGGCTCGCAGCACAGAATTTTCCAACTTCGTGTGTACTCGCACTAGTTCGTCGCGGTTCGTCGGTAAACACGTGGACCTAGAGCCAACCCCCATTGAGTATCGGGCATTCCAGTGCGCGCGTCAAATTTGCCGCGTACTCTCACCCCCCGAACATTCACTTTTCACTCTCTCTTTCACCCCGAACTAAATTATTGGCACAACAAACGCAAGCAGAAGTTTTTAGTATCTGTCTCATTCGGACTTTTTGCGCTTAATTTTCACTGGTTATGGGTAAATTTTATTGAGCTGTATCACTAACACAAGCTCACAACCATTAAGGCCCAGCGAGTAATGACCATTGGGATTAAATCGGAATTGTTTACTCGGCCGTTAATGGAACGTCTTTATACGGGCTCTGATGGATTGAGCTGGATAACAAACATTTTGGGCTCGAGATAAAGTCAATATTGGATGTTGTCAAATATGTCAACGAACTCTCGGGCTTCAGAAATATTAATCAACTCCGGTATTAAATTACTCATTTTATTGGTTACGAGGTGCACGCGATTTTCCAAAAAATTCAATTATTTCATTATAACTTCAAAAATTTGATTTTTCTCGGAGTTTCCCGGATAAAGGATTTTATTTCTCTGATATTTTGGAGATATGGAAAAAATTCAATTATTTTTAAATAATTGAATTGCAAGAAAATGTATCGTATGGTTTTCTTCGCTGAATGCAAGTGAATATTCGAGGGGAAAGCCGAAATTACCAGTTTTTTTGTGGAAAATCAATATCGCTACATTAATAATTCTCCTTTCCGTCGAAAGCCGCAAAAGTGCTGTAATTAAAATTTTCACTTCCATTCGAAAAGAGTATCGCGACATTGTCCAAGCGTCATTGCTCTCTTTTCCCCTATTTAATAAGTTAAAATGACTTTTCCCGCGGGCTCGAAACGAGCAACGACTGTTAAATGGGGCTTTTCCCATGTAGTGTTGTAGCGCGGTTGGGGATGTCGGACCAACGCACAATTGGTATTCAGCCTGTTCACTCGAGCCCGGTTTGATGAGGACTCAGCGTGTACCCCTGACATGTCTTTCATCCCCACGCGTCTACGTGATCACAAACGAATAAATATGGCAGGAAAAAATATCACAATCGTTCAAATATTTGGATCATCACTCAAACATATGGGAATTTTCTAAATCTTGATATCATATTTTGGGAGAAACTTTGTCAGTGAAATATTAATTCTCTATTCAAACAAAATCATTAATCTTTCTCTCGGTTATGGAACAATTTGATATCAATTCAACTCGTAAATTGATTGAATGATTCAGATTGAATTTAGTATGATTGAAAATGAAATATTTATCTTGAAATTTTTTTTTTCAACCACATTCATCTTTCACTGATTTTATTTAAAAAATAGTTTTCCCGGAGGTGTCACTATTGTCACCACCTGTCACGAACAAAGTTTAACGATTTTATTTGCAAGCAATTTTCATGCTAAATGTAATGCGATCAATATCAATCCCCAGAAGACGACAAAAGTTTATTTTTGAAAACTCTCCCATCAATTTTCTTCCCAATTTCCCACTACATTACAAACTCCAACAGATTAAATACCATTGACTGGTCATCCACATCCCCTTCCCAAAGGTAAAGTCGATAATCGCCAACTCGTCCCCTAATACTGTCGAGTGACACTACCCTTTACAAACTGCACTGGTGCATGCTCCGGAATACATAATTATGGACCAGTACCGCGATTTACAAAATCCACCCCGGATGTTGGAAAATCCCAAAGCCAGAGCGGACTAAACAAGCGGACTATTCAAGCTAAACCAAAGACAAGTATCTTCAACTATCAACTTTATCATTACCCCCTCCTATTTTTGGTTATTTTGGTTAACCCAGAATTCACATGGACTCAAAGGCTTCCTACCGCCCCACGTCCAAAGGATTTTCCCGGACTTAACTGGAAAAGGCAGCGACTGCCAGAGTGAATTGAACCAGAAGAGTCCTTTCAATTAATCCAAGAAAGGTCCCACGACATTTGAAAGTCTCCTCGGGCGAGGGAGTGAGGACTACGACTACTTTTTCTGACCCTTAATAAGCCCAAGTGACGTCCACTTGCACCTTGATTTGTGTCCCTCGAGCCTCCATGGAGTCTGTAAAGGGAAAGGGAGACTAGCACAGATGATACCAGTGCCACCTCGGACCTGCAGAAACCAACACACCCCAAATTCAGGGCATTGATGTATCGTTTCAATTGTCCTGGGGACATGAGGGTGTGTTTCTTTGGGGAAAACTAATAAAAACCATCAGTTTCGGTTCTCTGGTGCTTCAAAACAATGACTGGAATGGTGGGTACAGGCAGAAGTTTGCTTAGATGATGGTAAATCATGTTTATGGGGTTTTGTTTGAGCTTTTAGGAGGGACAGAGAGCTTCATGATGTTGTCTCGATGATTTTTGAGTGGGTGGAGAGGGGGTGGATAGATTGGTGATATTGTTTTGAATGGAACAATCGATTTTGATGAACAGGGGTTGCGAGAAATGGCTAATCGATTATTCGTGGGATTTTGGTTGAGGACATTGATGTCCCAAGGACTCTCTAATTAATGATTGAATTGAAGGGGGTCAACGTAAATTAGACAAACTACGATAACAGGAGTGAAGTGTTCGATAAACGTTCAATAGAAGTTGCATATGACCGATCGTTATTTGTTTTATTATGCTGATGATAATGGTGGTGACGATGATTTGTGGAAGATTCTAGAGGCGTAACTGAGGTCTGGTCGTCCAGGTGGTTTGTTCTCTTGTAATGAACATAAATCTTGACCAAGAATTTCAACAATTAATGTTGACAGACAGAAGTTTACTGAGATAATGCTGAATCATGATGATGCGGTTTCCTTGAATTTTTGAACATTCTGAAAGGTTGGGCTGTTGTCTTCATGATTTTTAACTGCAAACGTTAATCTAATGAAGTTAATTTCATTGCGTAATTAAGTTTTATGGATGGTCGGTGGATTTCCGTTGATAATTATGATATTCCACGGATAATTCTCCAGCAGATAATAGAATTGGGTCGTCAAAATGACTTGGTTGAATTACTGAGCATAAAATCCGTTTAGATGACGCGAGCAAATGTATTTACGTTGACTTGCACTGTATTTCAGGAAGTGATCATTCGTTTATTCCCATTTTATGATGATTGTTGGAATTTTTTGGAAAAATTTGTATGATTAGATGAGCGTAAATTTCTAGGAAGTGCCAACGAAGGAAAACAATATTCACCAGAAATCATTAAAATTTTTCTGTTTGTTACGATTTTGTTGATGATCACAGAACAAGATTCATGATTGGTCACGTGGGTAAGAAGCTTGAGTATTCTATTCATATTTATGAGATTTTCCTCTCTCTCTTCATTCCTGCTGATCTCATCGCACTGCCTCGGGCGAATAACTAACTTTTTATGTCTTGTAGATGTTGTCGATCATCAAAGTATGACCTTTTTTCGATGTTCAATATTGTGATGACTTGTAGAAGAGCGAAAAAATAGTTCTGCAATGCACAATGCAAATTGTAAATCCCAACTTTCGAGTTGACTATCTGTACAATTCCTCTTTTGCATTCTCATCTTCGTGGCTTCGAGTTTCATAAAGCCATTCACTTTCGATTAACGGTATTATACGTATCATCGTCCAGATGACATCTAACAAACATGGAAGTTCAGCTACAGATTTTATAACGTAAAGGATGAACTTAAAATTCCAGACAGGAGCAGTTTATACCTTCGACCTTTATGAAGCAATCCACTTCCTTCAAATGATCCTCCAGATTTTGCTCCTATCTCCAAAATACGATTTGAACAATCATCCAAATGAACTCCCCAAATTTAAATTTCAAATTTATCCACTTGATTCACTCAATTCACCCGCCACACACGCGGTCAATCCATGGCTTTATATCACGTCTAGGGGATTTTCCCCAGGACGATGAGCGATTCCAATGTAAACGACGCACTTCAGACACTGGCCTTTGGCTACTACTGTAGAATTCCGGGACAACACCTGGCCCGCCTCCAAAAATCTCCCACACACCCTTCACTCAAGTTGAGATTTTACAGTTTTACCCCGCCAGTTCTTTTTCCTCTCCCTCGACTTCAGGGTTATCGAGGCGGGAATATATGCTGAATGTGCATATGGTTTTTAGAGTGGATCTTGGAAAAGGAGAACATGTGGCAGACGATATATTCGAACTGGTGTGTGTTGGACCACAGCCCCTAGGGGTTGTACACCGCAAATTCTATTTGGGTTTTAGGTAGTGTGGAAAAGGGCTATCCCATCGTACTCTCTCGGTGATGCAGAGGGAGAGCTTCGCCGAAGAGGTGGAGAAACGAGGAAAATTTCGTCTCGGTGGTGGAGGAAAAATAGGAGATAAAGAAAGAAAAGAGTATTGGTTGTCTTGCGATTTCAAAGGGGGAGGAGGGGGAGGTGTTCTGGGTTTCTGGTCGGGCTTTTGGAAAGGGGGACAAAGACTTTCATTTCCCGCGTTTACCGGCATCGTAGATGGCCCCTCGTTACGTTTTATTTCGAGTTTCTTTCGGTTTGAATCTGCTCAACCAATGTATCCTGGACACATCCAGTTATTTTAAGAATTATATATTTCCTTAATATATTAAAATATTTGTAGAAAACTATATTACTTTAGATAGACTGAGAACTTCCCAACGATCGCTGACATTCACCTTCAATCAATATTTACCCATTGCTCATTTCCTATCAGGACTTATTTTTTCAGAAAATATCATTCATTCACCGGGCTGACTGAA
Organism: Diachasmimorpha longicaudata; assembly: GCF_034640455.1. Lineage (NCBI taxonomy): Eukaryota > Metazoa > Arthropoda > Insecta > Hymenoptera > Braconidae > Diachasmimorpha > Diachasmimorpha longicaudata. Next base: position 12,882,265 of record NC_087225.1, read on the forward strand.
TTTCCTCTCAAAACGGCAAATGCCGCAATTTAATTTCCAAATTTCCATACAAAAAAGGGAACGAATCACTCGAATACCCTCGGATCACAAGCGGAATAGTATGCATTTTTCGGTCTCGTAAATTTACCATTCGGAAAACAAGAAACCATCATGGGGTAAAATTCGATCTGAATCGTTTGAATTCCTTTTTTGCGACCCTTTATTATTCGCCTCTCCATTTGGAAAAAAATACACCGTCGGAGAGAGACGAATAGTCGGCACGATTTGGGAATGCTAATGCATAGGAGAGTCAACAGAGGTCGTTCATACTTTCATGGGAGGGTGGTTTTTCTTTATGCTCGATATTTTTTTTTCTTCCCGAGAAAACCAGAAGTACAGAGGAGCTCTCCAGCCAGTCCTTGCCACAGGGACATTTTAAAACGTCCTGTGGAATTTACGAGGCGTCGCAAACGCCCAAAAGTGCTCATGGGAATTGAGAGATTTTCCCACTCCTCTCAATTTTTATTTTATTCACCAGTTTTATTTTTACCTCTGAGTTTGTAATTAATGACAATGCCGGAACTTTTTTTTTCCCCTACATTTTGCGCCTCGCGATGAATGAAGAGAAGAGAACAGAGCAGAAACCTAGTGAATTCCGCATTCTCTCGGGGTCTTGTTCTTGGCTCTATATATACTTTTTTTTACTCTCCTTGTACTCCTCTTTTTCCCATTGCAAACTCCATATAGGCGAGACGTCCTTTTCATTCGCACGCGAAATGCGAGAGTGAAAGTCACGTCATTTTTGTCTGTAAAGTTTTCATCCTTTTTCACGACGTTTCTCACCATCATTCTTCGTGAAAGGAGAGGAAGAGTTGGGAGGGGGAGGGGTATATACACGTGTTATTTAATGAAGGACAATTCATCTTTTCATGATGGAATTTTTTTTATCGCAGGACAACATTCTAAGAGATTGTGAATTTTTCATCATAAAATTATCAACTGCGGTGGAAAAAACTGGATTTTATGTTTGTCAATGTTTTTGTTTTCTTGCACCTTGTAATATGTACGATTTTAAAAAAACTCAATGTGTTCGGATTTTGACGAATCAATCGGAAAATAATGTTCATGATAAAATGTCAGGTTTAGATGTTAATTCTTTCACTGTCCGAAAATCTGTTCATAAGTGAAATTAAAGAAAAGTATCTTTCAGTCTAAACTTCGCACAGTGCAAAAGTAACTCGAAGATTATCCTGAGCACTTTTCTTAAGTCTTGAAATTACATTTAATTGAAACTCATCTCCTACTCCAGTTCCCTCCTAAAAATTTCATCAGGCATTTTACCATTTTTTCCCCCCTTTCACTGAAAAGCCCCCGCGATTTTTTTTATTCCATTCCATAACGACGAGAGACACTTCCACTGTCTCAAGAACGATCGCGGTTATTTCTTGAGAACGATTCTCCCCCTTCTCTTGGAGGGCATTTCCGTATCTCTGGATGAGGAAAAAGCCCCTGAGAGCTAAGGAGAAAAATCGGCGCTTGGGATGACGAAGAAAAACGGTAATCCGCACGTGTTACCCCTCGGTATACACTTGCATATTTTTTATAACTCGTAAGACTCTTGTATGTGGTTGTCGTTTACGGTAGGCGTGATCAACTCCCTCAGGATCTTGGGGAGAATATTCAGGGGGGGTGACAACGATGATCGAAAAAATCACGTTCTGAACATTTTTCGGAGGTCGTGGGGGTAAACCAGTTTATCAAAATGTATATCTCACATCTGCGTTACTACGACATCATCTCATTAAAGACATTCAAATATTCAAAGGCTCAGGCGCAAAATCGATCATCAAATTAATGAACATTTAAAAGCCGCTCTATTACATTTTACAAACAATAATCTTGCTTTAGGAACCCTCCCCTTTTCATAAATAATTTATGGACAATCCTCGAATGCACAAAAACCTTTTTTGCGAATTCGAGAAATGTCCATTAATTATGATGACGTGGAAAATGTAATTCTTATTTAGCAATTATACTGCAAAAGAGCGTGGGAATTATAAAATTTTTTTTTTTAATTCGAAATTGAAAGAATCACCATAAAAATAAATTTTTTTGATTATTGTGACAATTATTAAATTTACTGGAAGGCCACTTGCCTTTGAAGCTACTCATTACTGCCTTAAAAACATTAGTCAAATAAAAAAATTCTCCAACTTTCGTAATAACGATGGAACATCACGTTTTTAATTTATCTCCGCGACTCTCGGGACTTGAGCTAAGTCAGTGGTAAATAGATTCCTACTGGGAGTAAAATCAAATGCGGGTATAGCGACAGGTGTCACGAATGCGCATTTAAGCTGAGTTTGAGGGTGCCGAGTCAAAACCGACCGCTAATTAAATTAATTTCCGAGGAATTTCAATTCTCGGGGGGATTCAGAACCGCAGAGACTTGATGCGTATTTACAGGGGATCAAAATACGTTAGATGATGAACAAAATTGAGGATTACATCGGAGCGGTGACTCGCATCGATGAAATTAAGAATTTTTCAATATCTCGCATAGTCTACGAGGAAAAAAATTGTTGTTCATAAATCTTCGCATTTATTTATTGCACGACATATCGAGCCACCTGAAAACGATTTTTTTTCCATTTCCCTCGAGTAAAAAACTCCGACCGATTGTTTAACAAAACAAAGGATAAAAATTTTCAATTCCACAGATGAAAAGACATTCTCAATCCGTAAAATGTCAATCAGACAATTTATTGGTAATTCGCTCTGGCTGGAACACTTAAGGATAACTATACATTAGGATGGCCCATAAGTGAAGGAAATCGAATTTCACCCTGCCTATTCGTGGTACACATAGCTAAAAATATCAGGATCATATGTGAATTTTTTCGGATTTTTAAAAACATTTTTAGAGGTTGCGCCAACTGGTTTCATTTCTTATGGACTTTTACACGTGACGAACAGACCAAATGCAATAATAATTTTTTTTAAATACAATGACTCGACCTTTCGTTATGAACTCTCGTACACTTTCCGGCCGAAAGGCTAAGAGTAAGATAAGATTTTTCTCCCAACAAAAAAACGATTTGTTATTAAAATAAAAATCGTAATTTCTGTTCAATTTAGGGATTTTCGGTGGTGTCTACGACGCTTCGGGAGTTTTCGATATTCTTCTCAATTCGGTTAGATGATCATTGAACTATCTGACTATCATTTAGAGGAAAGAAATTTTTTTTTTGCAAATGCAATGTGGTAAAAAACAGGAAAGAAAATTGTCAAATTTTCGTGTAGAGACAGGTGTCCGACTCATCCGGTGCTTTTATGACGGTCGTATACAGTGAAATGGAACCTAGGCAAAAAAATTTGGCCTGCCGGACTGACCTTTCCTGAAAAGGAACTGAACCCTTAGTGCGTTAAGCTGGTTATAGCATATAATTTCATTTCGAATATGAAGATCTCTCAATTATTTATATTTTTATTACAAAATAGACATTGTTAATTTAATCAATTTACAGAAATTTCAACAAAATTTGAATCGTAAAAATAGGTTAATTCTAAATTGATTTTTGATGTTTTGTAAATGTCGGAAGAAAGCCCCTTAGGTACTACCTGGACGATACCCGAAGCACCACCGCGGTCATTCCTACTACCTGACACGGGACCGTCATTGAGGGTATTTAACTTCTACCTAATTTTTATAACCCTTAACTGCCAGTAGGTCAGACATTTTACTTGAACTTAAAACGCTTCGCGCAACCACTACAATTTGTTTAAATTTTTTTTGGAAAATTTTCTTGGGTAGTCTATTAATGGAAGAATCATTTTCCGGGATAGGCTCTCAAACATTAGGGGATCCGAAAAAATGGGCCATCCTACTATACATTATACTCATACCCAGAAGTACCACCAAAAGGAGACTGCGAAGGCAAGTGCCTGGGTGAATTGCCCCGTGCACCCCAACGCCTTCGGGATTTACCATAAGAATAGCACCGGCATTATTCCATAGATCCAAGCTGGGAGATAGCCCAAGTCGAAAATGGCCAAAGCCAGCTAAGGGGCTGGTGACAGATGCTCTGTATGCAAATTCAGAAACGGGGAAACCTGTCTCCTTTCCCTCCCATTTTCATCTCTATCCCACGCATACACTTCAACCGAGAGAAAAGCTTCACACCCTTATTTCCCTCAGCCGTGGAGGTGTCTTCTAACGCACCTACCTTTACTCGCGATAAAGACCTCTCCTGGTTTTCACAGGGAATATACCCTCCAGAGAGGCACTGAACAAAGACTCTTGGGCGTTAATTGAAACGAAAGCTCGTGAAGCTAAAGCTTTTCTTCAATTTCCGTAAATTTTTCTTTTATTTTATTTCTTTACCGGAATCTCCTTGGCTTGATGAGACATAAGGAAATGAGAGTATGAGAGGAAGGTGATGATGACAATTATTCAAGGACGTAGGGGTCCCCCCATAATGGCCCCATTGGATTCGTAGGATAGTCCATTCACTGGGTGAATGTGAATTTTTTTTACACTCATTCTAATGAATCCTAATGAATCGAAATTCACTGCCAAAAAATTTTTGGAAGTCAATTTTCAAAGAAAAAAAATATTGACTGTTCATATTGTTGTGAATTAAATTCATTGTAATACAATGTCCTAGACATTTGATTTAAGAGCAATTTTCCACTTGTTTCCTAATCGAAGGCGGATTGATCGAAAAATTATTAGTTCGATCCGTAATGGGTCACACCCCCTTCAATGGAGCCTTCCAACATATTTATTCTCTTATTATTGGCATCTGCTTGGCTTGATGAAATCTAATGAAGGATATGAAGGTAAAAGCGATGGAAACGATCATGTGGATGGGGAGCCAAAGTAGGGGGTCATTAATGACCCCAATGGAGAAAGAAAAAAAAAATTTGCCGCTGTAATTTTCAAGTTTCGTGGTCGTGTTATTCTGAAGCACTGGGGCGAATTCTTTGGCACTTATTTATGTACCTGGATGAACATAGTTTCCTGAAGATCCATCAAAAGTGATTGAACATCCGATTAAATTTCCATTTTGAAAAAGCTCAGGAGCATTTTAATTTCCTCATCACCCCCCTCCCGGCTGGAAAACGTCTCAATCCTCACACAGAAACGCATTCACAGGATGAAGGCTCAGAGACACGCGAACGCGTTTTCTACGCCCAAGGCAAACGAGACTAAAGAGTTTAACAGCTGTGTATGTGTTAGGTACCGTCGACGCCCCGGGGACAGCTTAATTCCGTATAAGGCAAACACATGAGGTAGATTTATCCAAGTGCGCAAATTCCCTTTAACTTCAAGATCATGAAGAAATTGTAGTGAAAAGTGAGACACTAAAAGTAAATCAAGTGGTACAGAGAGAAAAAGAATAGAGGTAGAAAGGGAGATTGAAATTTGTGAAAAAGGTATCATCGAAAGTGAGAGCCAGTGGCTGTTTTCCAAGCACGATTTTCACCGCATTGAAATTCACCACGAATTTCGCTTTCCATTTCTACCCCTCTTCCTCATCCCTCCCAACCCAATCCTACCTCTGGATCTAACCAGTCTGCTCTACTCTGTTTTCCGATCACATCCGCCTTTGTTCCAAACATCCTTCCAAGTTTGTCCTTCACGACCTCATCATTTGACATCTTCGTCTTTGTCTATGGTTTGCCATTTGGTTGAGGAAATTCTCTTGATTGGTTATAAATTATTTATGGTTTCTGGTTATTTCGCTCGAGACGATAGAGAATTTAATGGATGACAATGGGCGAAGGTTGAATTGATGCCGCCCCTTGTTCTCAGATAGAGAAAAGGGCAATCACGAAGCCATCGAGCGGATAAAAAAACTTTACAATGAATGAAATTTCAATTGATTCGGAAAAAAATCTCGTACCTCTCGTACGCGATTGATTTGATTCTGAGTAATAGATTGTTCTAACCACGGAGGGATCAATTTCATATCGATTCTATAATTTTAATTGACTAGGGATCATCGAATTCAAGTTGAATAAACGTCTAGTGACAGGAGAGCTGATTGAAAAAAATTCTGCATTTAAATTCATCAAATTTGTTTCAATGCAAACTTTCAATTCTTTTTCCCCCCATCCATTATCCATTAATGAATTTCATCGAATCAACTCATAAAAAACTCGCCTGCCAATGCCAAGTTCCCCGTACAGGTTCCAAGGAGACTCGACTTCTCGAGTTTCACTTGGATTTAAAAAAAAAAAAAGAGATCATTGGCACACATACACCTGTCTTCAACCAGTCCCCCACTCAGTCAAAGAAAGGAAATAAAGAGGAAAGGTCCGTAACTCTGTCGAAAAGGGGAAACCCTCTTTATCCTTTTCCAAAAACCAGGGATATTTCTTCTTTTGAAAAATAGCTGTAACTTATTAAACGCAAAACTTCGCAAGCAGGCGCGTCCCGAATGATGTATGGCACTTTTCTACAGTCCAAGTTCCTTTCTCAGTTTCACGTTATTGTCAAATTACCAAGCATTTGTCATCCCAAAGTTGCCAAAGTGTACGAGTTCAGATGTGACTTTTTTTATGAGGGAAACGAAGCCTTATAACGTCGATTTGGAGAGTTAACACTTGTCCCCTATGAATAAACGGTCATGAAGAAAATGGTTGGATTAAAAATATGAAGATTTTTATTATCCTGAAGTTAATTACCAGCGAACGATTCTTTCAACGTGCAATTAACAGCACTATCTCGTGAAAGTTTGGGGATTTTCCAAGCAATGATGAATTGATTTGTCTCTGCAAAGAAACATTGGGAAGAATTCAAGTGGAAGCTGAGAAAACCACCGACTCTGCCCAGGAATCGAACTCGAAACCGTGGGATTACAAATTGGTCACGTTACCACCGAGCCATTGCCTTTTCAACCAACTGTTCAGCATTAATTTCCCATGTCATTCCACCGTGAAGCGTAAAAAAAATTGATACAATGAAAAATTGCACCTGTGAACCGTTGAGATTCTCGAAAAAAAAATGTTAAATCAAAAATAACCCAATTTTTTCTTTTCAAAAAATTTGAAATTCCATTGAATTCGTAATAAATCTTAAATTCAATTGTCCAGGGCTCGTTGTTAACACAATAACATTACGGCAGTCCACTAAATTAAACAATTTTTCTCAGTCCCAAATTGCAATGAAATCAACATGTACAGGAGCACGTATATACGTGTCATTGATCTTATCTATAAGAATAAGTCATATGTCATCCCAATTTTTTGTTTCCTCTCTCCCGCATTCTTTGATCCACTTTTTCCCCCATAAACATTTTTAATCCCATAAACATTTATTCGCTAGCCCTTGCACTTCCCAGAAACTTCTCCAACTTCTCTTCTCCTATTTGCCCCCTAAGAAAAATCGGGAAATCGATAAAGCGTCAACACTTGTCTTCCCACGACAAAAGATAAACGTCTTTAATCCTTGATAAATCTCGCGGTTGTCTCTGAGAGACTCGGTGAGGTTAGTTCCTCCACCAACGCGCCCAAAGAAGCGCCTCTCCCTGACAAAGAAAATTATCTACGGTGTAGTTTAGCCTTGTACGTAGGCCGTTATATCACAGCATCTGCGAAGACGTTTATAGGGTGTAAGCCGATGGTAGACGGCAACAGATACCTGTATACATCTCCGTACATACGACTTTGGTTACAGTTGGAGGGTTGGGTCTACTGGGGATCAGCTCTGCATAATATTCAGTAAGGTATGGACCTCTTCAACGTCCTCGTGATCCCTAAAGTTATGATTTTCCGCACTTTTCCGTGTTTCCCACTGAGCGCACTGAGTTAATGTACCTTGAATCAAGATCATGGAATTACCCGACATATTTTCCGCGCTGCAGTTGCAATTGACAGCAACTGCACTTACTGTCAATTTTCCTACAGTGGATTTTGCCATCAAACTGGACTTTTTTTAGAAAAAAATTATATAACATTGAACTGCACTAGCTAGAACTTTGCAAACCACAATTTTGTGTCGGACATTTCCAACATCCGAATTCACAACACATAAAGCCCCTTTGCTTTCAAGATTCCGTTTGACAAGACCCTTCAAGCGTAATCAATCCCAAATGAGGGATAAACCTTCTTACACCGAGTTATTAAAATTTCACGTCCAAATCCCAAATTCTCGACTAGAATTGCCCAAACTCCATATGAAGAGATTATCCATATCAACTCCATTACAAAACCCGAATCAAGTCCCTCTTCATTTATATATCACTTAACTTCAATTTGAATCTCATGACTCCATACATCACAGCCCAGCCAACCTCTCCCATTTCTCTTCCTGATTTAATGTGCGGACGAGGCTCACTTATCTTCGGAGCATAAAAAAAACATCTAAAATGATATCAAAAGACCATTAAACAACACTGGAGAAACCTGAGAATGAAACGAGGCCAATTTTCGCCTTCAATTTCAATTTTTTTTAACCACCTAAGAATTGCACTACGAACACCGGCTGCTGCTCCTGCCTGCTATCACATTTATTATATTACGGAGGGAAGCAACCGATGTGTTCCCATCCCGAGTACCACTATACACTAGCGCACAGGCTGTACTTCATCATCCATTCGACACGTTCCTGAGTATATTGCCTTCACTTGTTACCACTTTTTAATTTTTTTATTTTTATTTTCAAAAATACCGAAGAATTCTGTTCTGCTGTGTTCCCTTGTAATTATCTCCAAGTTGAGACGATCAAATAAACATGACAGGTGATAGTTTATACCAAGGTTTTGAGAGGCCACAAAGTTCAGTTAATTTTCTGCGTCACGGCTCCAGCGAGACACCTTCTTTTCATCGAAAGGAAGCAAAAAAAAATATGAGGGGGATGCTGGTGCGAAAGGGACAGAGAAAACGAAGTCACTCCTCACTGAGGTCCTTCGGGAGGTTCCCTCTTTCAGCACAGCACGAAACGCCTAACAAACTTATTCCAAGATGCACAGAAAAGAAAGGAAAAGTTGTGGGACGAGAGCAGAGGGCTCGTCTCGAAAGAAAACCCACAGGAATTCAGAGTTAAGGAGTGAGACAGAAGCTGGAATAAGAAAATAAGATGAACAAAGTGAAACCTGAGAGTTGGGATAGAACTTACGATCAATAATAGTGGATACGAGGTTATGTGCAAACCGGATGCCCTGGTACAACGTCGATATAAGAAGAGTTGAAGTCCATGATAGAGAGAATCGCGTGTGCATCCGGGGTTCATTGCTTCAAGCTCATTCCTTCTCCTTGGTTTTACCACAGACCATTGGATTAATGCTTGTTACCGCTGATTTTGAGATTAGGGTCAGATGATGGTGAGGGGAGGTACGTGAAGATGTAGAATTCATCAATGTGCATCAGTTCTTTCTTGGGTGAATCCATCGGTAGGAGGTATTGTTGGATTTTTTTTTTTCGATCCCTACTTTGAGAGGAAATCGTAGTTGATTCAAGATTTGGATCAGGCTTTTGAAAATTATCGACAAGAACCTATAGATTATATTTTCTTGAATGTGTTAATTTAGACTGTTGGTCTTCTCTCATTGAATAATAGACGTAACCCGTTATGAAAGGGATAGAGAGACTCTGAAGGATCGGAATTTGATAATCTAAACCCAACGAACAAAAATACGCTGTACTTCAACAGTTGGTATTGTAACCGTTATGTAATTTCTCGAAGCTAATAATAAAGTCCCATACAGATTTCCACATGATTAATACAAACAAAACATTATTCTACAAGCTGAATCAGATCAACAATGCCTTCAGGTATTTTTGATAAATTCCTTCCAATTTCGCTCTAGAAAACATGATATTTTTCAAAGCCCATCGTCTTCGAGAGCTTGATCTCACGGAAGATTTCAATCAGGATCTCCAGCAAGAGGAATGACACTTTTCCACTTGATATCTCCTCCCCAAAACCTTCATTTTTTATCGCAGCATTTCCTGAGACTGAAATGTGCCGATACTGTCAATTACAGAATTCTCAGAGTTCAATGAAATATTTAACCCGTCAATGACTATTTTTGCATCAAGACAATTTTCTCAATTTGTAGGACTGTTCAATCATAATTCAGAATGCTCACAGGAATACGGAAAAACTTGACACAATTATACCAAATACGCTGGAGCATGTAACGAGCTACATGTGATGAAAAAAAAAATGATTTGAGTTTGATCCTGACTCTCATACAAACGCACATGATTGGGAGCCACTGGTGACTACAAACCAGGACTGCTGCAGGCTCACAGCATTATACATCCTCGTACGTTCTTCATCCTCCCTCCATCCTCAACCTACGCCTTACACAGACAAGTACGTCTGGATGCCGCGAGAGACTCTCTCACCAAATGCAACTTGCAGCCCATTATCGCCCGGCTATCTTCACTCCGCGTGGTCTTGAAAGACCGGAAAGAATCGGGGGGGTAAAAATGTTACTCGATTTCTTCAGTTTTCTTAATGGATAGTGTACAGTATTTCCCCATTGGAAATGACTCAACCTCCTGCTGGCAATTGTTGGACTTCTGGGTTTTAGGTGTTAGTGGTTAGGTAGGAGGATCAATTATTGGAGTCGATGGGAGTGAATGATAGACAATCTGGGGGATAATAAAATTACGGCACTGGGGTATCCACTTGCCATATTGAGTAAAAAGCAATTACAGAGTACTGTACTCGTGACTTGTCACTCATTTACTGATAAAACAATTCATTTATCCCAGGCCAATCTGCTTGTGGCCTCGTAAATTCAACAATGGTAATGAAACTGGAAAAATAACGATTTGGATTGTCCAGCTGATTTAAATAATTATGGGATGAGTTAAAATTCAAGTCTAGTCATGATTTAAATTGGAATAAGACCAATTCTAGAACATGCTCTCTTTCAAAATTCCAATTTTCCTCAAAGTCTGTTCGTTATTCACCAATGCTCTCAAACCATCATGATTCCACAACCAAAAAGCTATTCCCGGAATGAATTCCAAATGTCTGAAACCACTAAGCGTTCCCCCCCTTCATCCCCAAGCCCTGTTCACGGACAATTCCTGGCGCAGCCACACGCAAATACCGAACTGGGAATCCCCCTCAAACTTCCCAGGAAGGAAATACACAAGAGCTCTTGGTTCTCGACTTTTAAGATCTTCTTCCATCCCGCCATAACGCTAAATCATTTCAATGTACGACTGAATCGCATAATATATATGCAACGTGCACATATACACGAGGATCCAGAGTGAAATCAATACTAACGTTTTCCTTATTTAGAGAAGAAGAGAATATACGATATGAGAAGCGAGAGAGGCGTGCACGATGATCGATCGACCGGATCGAGCAAACTCTCATGGCCTTCCGCCTCGCTGACCAGAAGAGCCGATGGAATAGTTTTCCCTTTTTTTTATATTATCATGTCGTATTTTTCTCATTCCAACTCTCAGCCTCTGATACTTTGTCTGATAGATTCAACTGGGTGGAGGCAATAACTTCAGTGGATCGATACACCACTCCACACACCATCCCAAATCGCTGCCTCATTCGACTTTCGGATGCTTGAAATGTCGGAGATAAATGTTTGCGAATAGTGATTCGTCATGGTGATGTGTTGAGAAAATTTTTGAATAGAGTGGACAGCTACGAGTCGTGCACTGGGTATTAAATACCAGAAATATTACAGCGATCGTATCCTGAACTGGCTTTAAATGGCTCTACCGAGGGAAATTTATCGTGAAAACTCGCTCTTTTCTCTCTAGATTGAATTAATTTTCAATCAACTTTCCATGACCAGAGGAACAAAAATTATTGCAACGACACCGCCAAAGAACATTGACTGGACTCCCTCAATCTATACTTGAAACAACAAAACATAAACTCTAGGTATTTAACAATTCTATCACAAACTTTAACGCATTTTTTCGTCAATAGAGCTTTCAAAATGAGCCAGCAACAATTTTCAAATTATTCTGCAACTTTACAACTCTATAATTTAAACAATAATAAAAAACGTCAATCCAACACAGTGTCAAGACTGAAACTTCACGCTGGAAGATAAATAAATTCATTCAAGTTTTCTTCTAGCGGTAAATTTCTGAAGATCAGTAACATATCCGTGAAAATGAAAACTTGTCTTTGTATTTACGAAGAAAAAGTCCTCTGTCCTTTAGTCTGTGTGAGAAACACATTCTCCGTTGAAGTACACTTATCTGTGAACTGTTGTACAACACCTTGTTATTGAATGTTTAATATTCCAATCGGTGAATTCTGGCGATACGATACGTTGAATAACAATGTTAACATGAACTGTGTGGTGTCTATGTCATACCGACTGGTTACGGGAGAATTGTGGCTACGGTTAATCGAGGAACAATCGTCCTACGCTGACGAGGTTTGAATACGAGACAGTGAAAGTTCAATTGTGGTAAAACCTAATGAGGAAGAGATGCTTTGGTGTTTTCACGTAATACATTGTTCAAGTCTGATATTTGGAATGGGAAGTATTTCACTTGAATGGAGTCACGCTGGGCTTTTATTGCGTGCGATAGCCTCGCTAATGAATTTAATTTCGATTGAATAACTTCGGAAAAAGTTCTTCCCGACGTTATTCACAAGTTGTCGCAGTTACTCTTAGACTTCTCGATTTCTCGCTATCTGTAATTGTCCTATTGGTGGAGTGCCGACTAGTCATTGATTTTCTTAAAACAATGGGATGAAATAAATAACCGTCAGTGCAGTAAATGATATTCAACTAATTTGTTGGCGACTACTATCGCGTATTACTATGGACATGAGAATTAATTCTCTCGACAATGTTTTAACGAAAAAGAATGATCACATATAATACCACAAGTGCTTCAAAATTATCGAATATTTCCCGATAGATTCGTTGCAAACAAATGAAGGAGTCAAGTTTTTCAGGCTAAAAAATCACGAGTGCGAAGCACGAGTGATTTTTCCTGAAAAACTTGACGACTTCATTTGTATGCAGGGAACCTAGAGGGAAATATTCTATAATTTTGAAGCTCGAGTGGTATTCAGGGGATTATTTTTCCTATCCAAATTTCGGCCAAGAGAATTGTGCCATGACATGAAAAGAGGTTTATTTGGTTAGGTGTCGTTTGTTTACCAAAATATTCAAAAAATTATCGCTGATATTCGAGGTAGGCTATACAAAATATCAACAAATGGTGCAATTCTATTGGCTGAAATTTGGGTGGGAAAAATAATCAATCATAATTGGTTGGACCCATCAAATGCGCAAAATCCCCATTCAAAAATTCCCTTTAAATTCTTCTCAGAATAATAGTTAATTGGCAAAATTATATATATTTTATCCAGCCCTTGTGTACTTGATTCCTCTTCCAATAACATCACATGCGATATCAAACTACAGGAATCCTCTCCTCATCCCCCCGGACAGTCCGATATAATCTATAATTTGGCCCCAATCAACCCCCTACAATTCACAATTTCTAAATACACCCTTCCAAGGATAATCCCTGCATGTGGTGGGTGAAAGTGAGATAAAGAAATATCCTATGACAAAAAAAAAACAAACCGCCTAAAGAATCGAGAGATGGGGAGGTCAGGATAGGGTCAGTCCACAAGTATGATGTACTGCGTTAATAACCGAATCCGCACAACGTGGGGATGCACACCATGTCCTAACGATGTTTTAAGCTGTAATTAATTTACTGCTACCCAGGAGTCCCTCCGTGAAATCCTTCCACCCCAGACTGAAAATCCCACTCATTTGTTACTGAATCCAATTTTGCTTTTTTCGTTTCATATGTTCACACATGTGTAATGTCGTTTTTTTTTCTTGTTTCAGCACCTGTTCGCGGATGATTCAAAGAAGTTGGGAGTTGAATACAAGGGGGAAGTCCAACAGTGGCAGAGGTATGTGAAGGATTTCCGTCTGGACTTCGTTGAAATGCATAATTTCAGCATTTTCTTTTTTTTTCAAAATCCAACGGAGGTACTCACACACTTTGCTAGCTAAACGACGTTGTTTACGCCATCTTGAAGTGAAGAATGGTGAATAAGTGTTTTGATATTAAATACATGTATGCATGTAAAGTATGACGGTGCGAATGGAATGCAGTAAAAGTTGGTAGAGTGGAAAATTCTGTGGATGGTGATGGTGCATGGGAGAAAAGTGGCGTCGAGACGCCCGGCGCCGAGAGACCTAGACGAGAAATGGGGCCAACGTACCTCTGGAAAAACGCGTGAGAAAAACAGGGAAATGGACGGACAATTGCTGGGGACTGAGGAAAAACATCAGAAATCACGGTGAAAGGATGAGAATTAAATGGCGGAGGAAATCGTAGTGGTTTGCGCAGAGAAGAATTACTTTTTTCGGGGGAGAAGAAGATAAATCATTTACAGCTGTTTCTAGCTGTCTTCTTCAACTCTTTCCGATAAAACTTCTTGAGCCATGAGAATATATTGTTAACGATATTGGAGTGAAGACTTAAGGGCTCTCGGGAATTTTTTTTTAAAAAACAAATCCCTAAATGAGCCTTCGCCCAAACCGGATTTGGCTTTTATTTGACCGCGATATCATCCCCATGTTGTCATTCGAGATTCGATTGTGCATTTGGTTGTCGGTATGATCGGCCGCGAGCCGGGACCCACCATCGGACCAACGGACCACCCTGCGAGGGTTAGACCTCATTTTTCATAACCCTCACTTCATATTATGTAACAGAACGAATGGAAAATCGTGGGAGAGAAAAAGTTTCGTATGAATTCTTAAAATCCATAGATTATGTTCGAGGGTGAAAAATGTGATTTGGTGACAGAGTAATATCACGCCATGTGGTTTTGCTTATTAAACCCCGTCCACCATTTACCACCTGAATATCTCCCCAAAACAGTTTGGGATCAGTATCAACCCCTCCATTTCACGAGCTGTGTGTGAGTTTAAAAGCCAAACCTCGGAGCCAAGATTTTCAAACTAATAATTTTGCGAATCAGGAGAAAGAGGAAAATTCCAGTGGCGAATCGTCACTATCCAACTACCCTACCCTCAGTTTTCCCTTGAAATGAATCTCTTGCAGGGTAATTAGGCAGATTACTTTCCGGAGTCGTTTAACCGCCCTCCGACTTTCTTACTAGATTCGAGCCCCTCCACCAGCAAATTCGAAGAGACAGACAAGTCCACCTCTCTTTTCCCTTTCTATTCCCGCTGTGATAGGTGGCCATGAGCAATTAAAGGAGGCGAAATTCTCGGGTGGGAAGAGGGAGAATGCACAAAGCCAGGGGCAATTCCAAATGAAACTTGAATTCACCGCAGGGACTAATCGAGCAGTGCTGAAGAGCTGTTCTAGTGGAAGTAATGATAATGTGCATTTTTAGGTTTTTCAAGTTTTTTTATTTGTTAGTTGAGCGAAGAGGAGAGAGGGAGGCTTTTGCGGAGGAGTCATTATGGTGGGAAAAAATTGATGAGAAATGGCCTTTCTCACGATGGAGATATTAAAGCAGTGAAGGATCATCTAATGTACTTTTTACAAGACTAAAAATTATTTTATTTATCTCAATTCTTGAAGTTTAACGGAAACTCGAGAGGTTAATCGACCAGTGTCATTACCATTTCTGAATGAAAAAAAGCGTATCTGATTGATGTTATGGGGGAAACCTCATGGATGAGATATGTGGAGGGATGTTCTGGAACAGAATAAACGGAGTAAAATATATTTTGATTACTGTTGGTTTATACCGATGAAAGCACCGTTACACTCCATTATTATAGAATTTTTGAACACGCAAAAGTGAGGAACTCTTCTTGATGAATCTCAACTCTCCATATCTACCATCATCAAATGAGATACTGGTATTTTGTTGATAACACAAATAATGCCAGAATGGAAGATTAATCATTTACTATATTTATAAATGAAGAAAAAATTTTTTCCAAAATAAAATTAACAGCAGATACGTTCACATTTGATGTGTTCAGACGCTGGGAAGTCCCTCATTATTTTTGAATTATCTCAGTAATGAATGGTTGCATGAAGTGTAACCAAAGACCAATCGCATGAAAGTGTTTGTCATTCCTCGAAAAAACCTATCATTTCGTCCGAAAATCACTCATTCCCAAGATAATCGCAAATTGATGACGAAACATTCGTGTGTTTGGCCATTATTCTAATGATCCTATTCTCACGATACATAAATTACACCAATGGATAACTAATCGCCTTTGATGTTGGCACCGCCAAGGCTATCACCATCTCCACCAGAAGCCAGCACCCATACACAGTCCATCCTCAAAAAGTGTACATTCTCCCAAACATTATCACCTTTTTCAAGCTAACACGAACTAACAAGAACTGCCAAATGCGAAATATATTTTCTTACAATGAAAAACACACAAATGAATCTCAACCCACCTTTCAACACAAATATCCTGAAAGAAATTCATTAAATTCAATTCTGTATTCTCCTAAATCCTCAAATCCCCCAAAACCCCCGAATTAATTATCCATCACTACTCCAGAAAGCATCGCCTTTCCCATCCTCCTGCCCCTCCCCGCCCACCCCGCCGACCCTCTTCATCTAAACCTGAACCAGGACGACAGTGAGAATGACTCCCGATCCGCCAAACTCAACAAAAACCCCTCAACGAAAATAAATAAGAGCAAAGCAAAAACCGCCCAACGATGTCTATAGAGCCCACGTAAGGCTCAAGAGGAAATACCACTTTTTATTTACGACTTTCACGGTAGCTGGTGAGGTTGGTCGGACATCCCAAGGTCCCAAGTTCCAGGAGTCCATGGGCTTCTCTATCGTTAATTAAATAATATTTCTCCCTGGCCACACCGGGCGTGTGGATCGCGTAAATTTCATGATAAGGGCCATCCCACTGTTGCCAACACAGTAGTTAAAAGACGAGGGAGAGAGGAAAAAGAAAATCATAAAGAAAAGAATATGAAGAGGAAAAGAAAGAAAAGCCACGAAACAGTATCCACTAAGAGCACTTATTGCAGCATTGAGATCGTAATTCAGTGGCAGACTCCGTCATAAACGTCCCCAGGATACCTTTTCACATCCTATTCCACCGTCTCGGACCTCCCCTTGATCACCAATCCACCCTCCTCCCTCCCCTTTCTAATTCCATGAAACTGCCCAAATACGATTCGTGAGATGATTCCGAGAATTGAGAGGAGTTTGACGGGGAAAAAAAAAAAGAGATTAAAATTGTGGAGATGAAATGGCGGAAGGGGTCGTTGGTCCCTTGAGCGGAAGAACGGTGGAAGGAAATATTCATAATGCTGGATTAACCGTGGGAGCTAGCAGCACCGATGGGGTGGAGAGCCTCACCCAAACTAATCAAGAGTCTGCCCCATTTAATTTTCCACCCCCACTCGAGGTTGGTATACTTCATTTTACTCGCGATATCATTTTTCGGAGAGGGAGGAGGGGAGGGGGATTGCAGTGGAATGCATTTTTTTGTGTCACACCTGCATTTTTTTCGGTGTCATTAGGTGGGGGAGATTATTGTGGTGATGACAGTTCTCATCATTTTTGGATTAGTGACTACCGGAATGGAAACTGCAAAATCCTGTGAAATAGGGGGTAAAAGAAGGGGATGTATTTTTTGGGAATTGTAAACACGTCTGGAAATTAAATTCCTATAGTTCACGGAATAAATATATACCCTAGCAATTATTTATTGTTAGTGAATAATTTAAGGCAATTTGAAATATAGTGAGGTCGCCATTCCATCCGGAAGTAAATAACGAAGTTATCGGGGAAAATATTACATTTGTTGAACTAAAATATTTTTTCATATTTTTTTGCATCACACACCATAGAGACCATTGAATGGTTGAGATGTAGTGACAGATTGAAGTCACGCTTCACCAGCTTTCCGCGAAAAGAAAATGTGATGTCTCGGGTAATTGTGTATCTGTCCCAGGAATGAAGAGTTTTTAGTTGAAACGGACATGATGCTGTCCTGTTCATGTCAAATCGGATTCGTCGATTCATTAATTTTTTTTTTCTTGTACACTAATAGTGAACGTAGAAGGATTTCATTACTCTTAATGAGACTTCGTAACTATTAATGTCATTCGTTAACTATTAAGTAATGCTATTAAAAGTTAGAAAGCCTCCTGAACAATAAAATCATTAAATCGGTGTTGTTAAATATGAGGGCTTTTATTCAAGCTCCACTTACTCCTAATTTATTTCTATGTTTAGGCAGAAAACGTCAGTATGATCAAAATTATTACCTCCTCAACTCCTCAATCCTTTCAGTCATTAATGTCCCTCTTTGTTGCATTTATGCACTCAGCACAAGTGCATACGAAAATAAATTAATTTTCTACCATTTTTTTGTATCTTATTTATGAATTGCAGGAGGCGTCACTCACTGGTTGAGCGCATAAATTTTCACCATCATCAGGAGTTGATTGGATTATTAAATGATTTAAAAGGTAATTTCAATTAATTTTGATTGGACATTAATTAAGCTCACTAATCGTTACACATTTAATGTTAATGGTGGTTTGGACATGAGCATAAAAATATAATTTTATCACAGCTTTCAGCAAGAAATTTTTCCCTCAATTGTGTGTAATTACTTCTCAAAAAAAAAATTTCCCAAACTATTGTGATAGATCATTATTGAAACTCACTTTTGCTACAGTTCTGAAATTATGTTACCCCCCTACGAGTTAAATTTTTCTATCGTTTTAACGACCCCATTTAAAACCGTTCATCTCATCAAGTTCTCACTGAACTTTTTCCGCCTGAATCCAGATAGATATTCCCATCTCAAGAAAATCTTTCCCGCTGTGTCGAAACGTCCTAGAACCTATAGTTACCGCTAATCCATTTAATTAATGAACCATCCCACTGGAATCCCCTGAATTATCCACAGTAATTAAACTAAAAAATTCAATTTTTCTTACTCCCCTTTACATCCCACCCCTGCCCTCATCACCATCATCATTATCATCAACTCAGTGGCTTATTAAGCTCCTCACTCATTAACGATTTTCTCCATGACATCCATAAACTCAACCGCAAGTACGTGAGTGAATGAATGAATTTTCATCCCACTGAAAAATGATCATCATAAAATATTGAAACCCAAAGGAAGTGCGTACACCAGGGGAGGGAGGGATGGGAGAAGCAGCTACACACTACAGATTCATTCTCTTGATGACTATTCCCCAGGACAAGGGGTCCACATCGTATGTGACTATCTCTCGCTACTGAAGGTTAATTTCAAACCTCTCAAAGACGAAGTGAGGGGGGGAAAAGAGAGAGTTTATGCTCCAGTCAGCGTCATCGGTGGTGTGTAACTGCTGTGGTTGGATTGCGAGGAAAAATGACAACCACCCATCGGCGTGCCATACTACCTTGTACCCCCGACGTTAAGATTAACGTACCGGATAATGACGTCGTGCCTGTGACTTATTCGAGCCCTATCCTGGTACATACCCCTTTATACTTCTGTCACTCGTCGAAGCGTGGATGGAGTCATCATCAAGACCAGCCTGACGATGTTTTTTGTGGGTTTATTGTGGCCTGACGGAGGGATTGGTCGAGGGGGAATGCAGAACAAAGTAGAGGGGAAATTCGGTTTTATGGATTTTGCGAACATTTGGCAGCCGTCATTGCAGGAGTGGAATTTCATTAACAAAAATACGTTGATTCATTGAAAAATTTAAAAGACCTTTTTTGAGGAACCAGTCGAGTGCTACAATAAATGGAAATACGAAAAATCCACTATCTTCCTTAGATTTTCTACTATTGCTCAGAACGCGAGGATACATCGACTTATCTCGATTTACCATTTCGCTACGGCGAATTCAATTTTAGACTCAACCACTCATGGAATTCCGGATTAATTTAGTAAGTTCGCGGAAGCAGTATCTGCTGGAAAATTGAACATGAAAATGTTGCATGTTTCAGAAATAACAGACCAACATATTAAATTTATCCTAATTAATGTTTGAGCATATTAAGAACCCTATTATTTCTCCATAACACATTTCATGAAAGAAATAGCGGTGGATCTTGAAGGAATAACGATCTTAGCGGAAAAGTAGATTTCTCCGAAACCGGAATCCAACAGATAAAACCCCTCGACTCATCATCACTAACGAGTTATTTTCTGAAGAAATATCAAAATCCCTATTTCACAGCTGAGTAAATTCCCAACTTCCAATATTTTTTCTGCATCACTGACAACTAAAGAAAAATGGCCGAAGTCTGTTTCTCACGACTTGACCGATATAACCGCGAAAATCCAAGTACTCAAAAGGTCTCCCAATGTTTACATTCCATAATCAAAAAGTAATCAGTCCAAAATTAATGGTTTCCTTCCCCAAACAAGCCCAGTCTCATCAATTCCCTCCCATTTCCTCCCAAGATACTCCACAAATATACAATGGAATAATCTCTTAACCCCCACGGTGATAAAAATCAAAAGTAATTTCCTCTCGAGCTCCAGCGAATAGTTTATCGAGCTTATCTCTCGCTATCGATTAACATTGAGGCATGTGAAACACACGCATATGTGCACAAAAGCAGCCCCACGTGTCCTCCCATCCACCTCCTCCGCGTCTCGAGCATTAAACCGATGAATTCACGGATGGGGTTGCCAGATACCGATCGATTGCCCTCACTCCAATACATAAACACTGACCCCTCAATGTCCTCCCTGGGTTGCATAGCGAGATTTAAGCCCACCAGCTTTGGGTGTCTGCCCATTTCTATTGGCCATTGCTGAATGACAGTCATCAAAGGACACGAATATTGGAAGGGCGGGGGAGGAAGAGGCTCCAAACGTGACGGGGATGTTTCTATTGGGGATAAAGTGAAAAGTGATAGTGATAGTGTACATTGGCCACGACAAGAGAACTCCATGGATGTACTGAAGATAAAGATATGAAGGGGCACGCGAAGTATACATGATTTTATGTTAATTTATGCGGCCACCTTGCCCACCAACGGCTATTGGCCTTTGGACAGCGGGCTGGAATGCGCCAGTGAATTCCAACTGTGCTAGACAGTGTACTGAATATATATTCCTAGTGGATTTTTCATGAGAATTATTTATTTTTAGGTTAGGATTTCAGTGCAGCCGTAAAAATGCCTGAAGAAATTTACGAAATTTTTGAAGTTTATTTAGAGGGGGTGCCGGTACATGGGATAAAAATCTACATGATTTTTGGACGATGGGAGAGATTAATGGCATGTGTTTTCGCGAATGTCACTGCAGTTTCTGCATTTTTAAAGAAATATTTTACAGAAGAATTCAACGGGAGATTTTTCGTTGCCGCTGGGCTTATCTCGTTTTGGTAATTTTGAAATTTAGTCGGTAATGAATCATTTTATGAGGAGATATTTGGGGAGCTTTTGGGTGAGAAATTTGAGTCAAAAAGATGGTTTCGTATGTCCGATGGACTCACAAAGGGATAAAAGGCAGCGCGTTATGTGCGGTGAAATAAATTTTTTTTTGATTTACCCAATTTTTTTTAGTGTAAAATAAAACATGAGTTATTAACGAATATTTCAAAATTTGTATTTACGCTCCCAGAGATATATATTATTTCACAGGGTAAAATGTTCTCGTAAAATTGTTGGAATGTGATTTTGAGAAGTATTCGATGCAATATGCAGTAAACAAGCGGATGCAACAATACACCTATATCCAGAGTGAGGTATTGAATGTATAGGGCCAGCTGAAAGCCCGCGGATATGTGTGGGGTGATGTCTCGTTAATCAAGAGGCGCGGCCGCGTATCGCCACTGGGGTTTGCGATAGGGTGAGATATAACAGAGGGACTCGAAAGGGGAATTTCACCTCTCTACCCCTCTCCTATCACCCACCCACCCCCCTTACCCGCCCCCTCACTCTTGACACCCCCTTTTAGAGGGCACAGAGAGTGTTTAACGCTTGACAAACGAGCGACTGTATAACCTGCGTAAACAGCGTGTTCCAAGTGCGGGAAAGAATGGAACAGAAAAAGAAAGAATGTGTGGAGGAACGTGGTTGGTGGATTTTTTTTTTAATTGGCAAAAAAGCCTTATAAATTTGGTAATTAGCCTGATGTATTGTTAGCTGTGAACTCTAGGTTCTTTATCACAAGCCGAGATAACTCAAAATGAACAAGATTTTCCACTCAAATACACGATAGACGTTTTATCACTGAAGATTTACGTTTCCATTCATCAATTAAAAATTATTTTTCTATTTGAAGAAATCAATTTATCAATAAATCTTTCCATTTTTTATAGAACTCACCCCCCTTAATTTTAACGAGTTATGAAAGTCAAACGATACTTTGCAGAATTTTTATCAATCTCAGGTAATTAAAACCCAAATGATTATTAACCACTATCGGCTCCAAAATTCCACTCACATTATTCCCCAAGTACCTCTTAAACCCTTTTTAATACCCCCAAAAAATACCGCATAAAAATACTTTCGATATCCGTCAAACCGCAAGTTTCACAACTAAAGTCAATAGTCCCTAAACCCCTACCCTCCCCCTAAAAAAAAATTAATTATCCCCATTCAGGCTCTTAAATACCCACCACGCCCGGCAATCACTAAATCAATAACCCAATCCATAAACAAAAGTCCGAAAATCCCGAAGAGACATAAAATCATCCTCGTCCCTGGTCTCCACATCATCACGTTCACCTCCCTCCTATTTATCCTACCTCGACCCCTTGATTGGGGTTTCCCGGTGGCCATCGGCACGTACCTCGAGTTGAGCTCGAGCTAGCACATAAAAGAAAACCACGTATCACTCCACCACACGTAGAAATAGTTTTACCGTTAAACTATTCCTCCTGTGTTCTCTTCTGTTTGATTTAACGTAACGTACGAATGTTTAAGGAAGATTGAATTCCCCTTTTATCCTTATTCCTTGATTTTTACCATTTTTTTTTAAATCCCGAGAGCCTCGTCGCGACAACGTTACACTTGTTGCTGAAGCACCGATAGGCCCACTCGGCTGGCGATCCCAGGAATGCGTCCCTCCGGACGAGAAAACGCTTGGCATCAATAAAATTTACGATTCCCACAGTATCCCTCTCTCGTTTCTTGCCGTCCTCCAAACACACGAAAAATCTCAACCGATTACATATATATATATATACTTTTTTTCTTTTCAACTAGCTCTATCTCCCTGCATTCTTGTTACGGATAATTTTCCCCTCTTTATCACCATTTTTTGTCCTTTTATCCCGGCCGCATATGATCAACGAAATATAGATTGGGGGAAAAGGAGAATGAGAAGAATAAAAATCCACCCGCAGGCTAATTAACGGACCACGGGGCGGTTTGCTGTCTCGTAAAGAGTTGTGAGGAACGCAGCAGAGAGGGCCCTTCAAAGAGTTTTGTCGATACGTATGCTTGTAGGAGATTGTTGTAGGCCTTTGTGAGTGTATATGGGGTAACGCAAACAGATGACTCGATATTTATTCTCGGTGATCGCATGAAACGTCCAAGGATAAAGATACTGGTTATGCGGGACATTTTGGCGATTTTACGTCATCGAAAAATCGAAACTTTTTTTTTTTATCGCAAGACTATTTCTCTGACCGAGGGGCTGACATGTTTCTTTAGGTTATTGAATGCTTTTTTATGGTGATTTTGTGTTGTGTTTATGGTGGAGAAGAGAATATTCATCACCGGCAATTTATTACAGATGAAAAATATCGTTTTATTGTAGCATAAAACGAGATATTTTCATAACTTATTTGGAGAGCTTGAGAATATTTTTGTTGGCTTTATCTGTCAACCTGAATGATTTTTTTTATTACCCGTCCGGATGTCAGTTCTACAAAAAAAGAATTTTGGGAATTTTTTCAAGAATCAATCGTAGCAGCAACCGCAACCTTTTATAACTATCTTTTATCTAATTTTTACAACTATCCTTCATCCTTTTAACAGTAACAACCTCAAAAATCTCAGAATTCATATGGAAAAGTTCTCAAACTCTCAAAAGCTGTGCACGTCAAACCGTTTTATCTATTTATTGCCACCATTTCCTTACGGTTTTCATTTAAAACCCTAATATACCAGTAACCGGGCTGAAACGGACCTTTTTGAGTCGTAAAGATCGTCTGAGAAAATGGTACAAGTCGGATGGACCTGATCTCATTTTAAAGCTTAAGCTACTTCCTGAGTTTTACATGAACGCAGTCGATCGTGAAAACGTTAAATTTCGGGAAAAAATTCTCGAGATAATCAGAATTATGTCGCAAGGAATTCAAACACGATTGACCTCTCAAAGATTTTTGCTAAAAACAAGAAACAGTTTCTCCCAATTTTATTCCACTCAGAATGGGCCACAAAACCAACTTCAAATGTCAAGCTCATTATTCTTCAACAATTAACCAAGAATTCTTCATCTCAAACATTCTCATTCTACCCTAGTTTATTTCTCTTTGTCTCCACTCATTTTTTTTTCCTCTTCCCAAAAGCTGTTGAGGTACCACCCGATATAAAAGCACTACCTTTCGCCTCATCTCCCCCTTCCTCTCGCCATCTTATTCTCTGGATCAAAGTATCCTCGGCAAAGAGGAAAAGAAGAGAGAGGGGTTCTGGTTTTTGTCGGGTCCGAAACACAAACGACATTCTTTCTTTCCCTCGATTCCCTGCATGGGAGGCACTCACCTCCATGCCAATACTTGTAACCAACAAGATGGTCGAAAAGCCGCACCCGGAGACTAGATGATGTCCAGCAATTCACCACGGTCTTATTACACAGCCTGACTTAAATTCACAAAAACTCGTGAGCAAAAATATCCGAAAAAAGGAGAATTGTTATACTGAGAAAGAAGGCGATGGCATCTGGATGCTCTTGAGCATCACCAGAGTCAGCTGTACTCGAGTGTATAGGCACTGCACTCTAGTTAACCACTCGAGGAGATATCGAAGATTAAAATGCTCCCGATGAATACAGGAAGGAGTGAAAGAGAGGAGATGGTGATCACAATTTTTTCGAGAAAAAAGAAAATTGTTGGTTACATAGACCGGGGCACGAACCATAAAAATTTTTTCAACTTCAGTCAATTTATTTAATAGAGTTGTGTGAATAGTCGATGAGCGGAAGTGAAATGCTTGAATAAATAATTGCATAATACTGAATTGCAAATTGTAAACTCATTCGAGTTCATCCAATTAATCGAATTATTTGAATATTTAAACAGACCACCATTCGATCAAATAACCGAATGAACCCTTCACGCAATCAAACTAATGACCATCGTTCTAGTATGAAACATAGTTCTCCCAACAAAGTCTGCCAACATTCGCGACTGAAGTGCTCCAAAAAAAAAAGAACCTAAAAAATTCCAACAGAGCCCTAAATTCTCGACAACTAAAAATCTCCCAATTTACCTAGACTCGTTCACTCATCCGATACGTAAAAAAATTCCCCCATTCCTGACAAAGTAACTCCCCCTCCCATCAAATATCAAAAGCGTCAAACTCCCCCCAAAACAGCTGAAAACCTCTCCAGATACCTTCACTGTAACAATGCACCTCAAAACATTTCCATTTTCTCGTTCCCTTCGACTTCTCCCCGACAATATACCGCCGTGTCGTTCTCAATTTGAAGTGAAAAGCTGTCCTATACCCAAAAGGCATCATATCAAAGAGCCCCCAAGAGATAGACTGGTAGATCTCCAAGAAGAAGAGGAGCTGTACAAGTATATTTCCAGTACAGGGAGGTTTGGTATGTTAATTACAGAGCTCATCCGTCTGGCTGTACCTTTCTCGCATGAGGCTCCAGCGATTCGTCGTGGAAGCCTCCTCCTCTCTCTCCCCCTCCCCTACTTTTATATTTTTTTCACCACAATTTTCAACTCTCCATCTATACCTTTTTTACACTTTTTCATTCATCTCTCCGTCACACGCACACGCCACACTCGAGATTTGACCTTACAACCTCCTGGGAAACGATCGCTCCTACTCCTCTTACCATTCGCTCATCCTTTTCTTACGGTTTTACAGTTTATTTTTTATTTCGCCCTTTGATCCTTCTGTTTTACTTTTATTTTACTTCGTACCTCAAAAGTTGTTGTTATTGGTCACTATATCCATCTCTGTTTTTCACCTGAATTGCTGATACGAACGTCTTTTCACTCGTATCGATTCCGTCTCTCGCTCACTCACTCTCTCCTGCTCTTGATTTCTCGAGTTTTGTTCGACTTTTTTTTAAGGGAGGGAGGCAGGGGGAGATGAGATAGTTGCAGGGTTTTTATTTGGAGAGAACGTGGCCTCGTATCCAGCGATTACCACGGACCTTGGAAAAGGGAGAGAACAGACACGTTGGGAGGAAGGTGAAGGTACAACGTGGTGTGGGTTTCGAGATACGGTCCATCGATTTCAACACTTTATTTGGAATTTTTTGTGGGGGATTTTTACCGCAGAGTTTAATTAATAATTTTTTTTTTCTGGTGAAGTTTAATTAGAAGGAGCTTATAACGTTTTTTTAAAGAATTTATGAATTATGAAAATTGTGGTATGTTGGGGTGAGGAGATTTGGCTGAGTGCGTGTGATTATGTGGATTTAGAGGAGGTACCATTCTTGGGAGGTTTATGGGGTAAAAAGGGCAAAAATTACGTGCGTGAGATGGGTTAAAGCCGGTGAATATGATTGTAGCGATAATACGACAGATGATGGATATCCGAGAATGGTATTTGGAATGTTGAACCGCGGGTGAAAATAGGTGGGCCTTGAGGATTTTTCCACGACACAATTTTCAACAGATGTTAATCCTTTTCAATGAATAATAGTCCCTCAAGTCTTGTGATATTTATGACCGGGCCAGAGAGAATAAAAAACAAGGATTTTGAAGGAAAAACTTAAAATTCAAAAATCCTCGAAAGCTCTGAATACATAACTATTTTTTTTTTCCTCACGCTCTGCAAAAAATATTGTATACTAACTTCGTATGTATGTAGTGACAAGAAAATTTAATGAAAATAATGACTTGCGTGAACATTTCAAGAAATATAATTTCCCCCAGTCATTTGTAATTGCAGAAAAAGAATAATTAATATTCATTAAGAGACATATTTTAACTGTAGTCATGTGCAATTGACCTCCTTAGCCCTCACGCAAGTATTTTTTACGAAGTCTTCGGAGTACTAAAATTCCACAATATATTTTTCTTAAAACCTGTACTAAAGCTGTGAAACACGATGAGTTGACATATTTTATCATGTCTGTATTGCAATTCATGCTGTAACCCATGATTTTAAAGAAAATCTGAAAGATATTCTTGGTAAACAATTTTCTGAAATGCAAAAGCAACTTTCCTTTGATATTTTACCGATGCTCATTCAATTTCTACATAATTTCTGACGGAGCGTGAGATAATGCCACCATTTTTATAAAAACGATAAAGTGAATACGTTCAATTGTGACAATAATCCATCCGAAAAACGTCTTGAAAGACGTTGTTCAACAGAACTCTAGTGCTAGCGTTGTAGATTACAATGATTCATGTTCAACTCAAAAAAAATAATAATTTCCGTTAAAAAATCGATTCAATAAATATTTATTTGACACATCTCTCTGATCCGTTGCCTTATTCTTTCATTTCTTAAACTATATACTATGCATAACTCGTCAAATACCTGAAGAAACTGCTTTCTCCAATTACCGTGATCTGATATAATTCATTCAATAAATTTTTTCCACATCATAAACCTCCGAAAACAGTTGCTCAACAGTCCACGATACCTCGCCTTCAAATCTCACACCAATCTTTGAAATGTTACTCCTAACAATATTAAAAATCATGTAAACCATTCGGATAATCCTAAACTACCTGTTCTACCTGATTAAATTTTTCTAAAATTAAATCCATCATTTGTACAGCCAACATGGCTCATAATAAGTGTCAAACGTATTTATCCACAAAACATTAATCTTCCCATTGAGATCCAGACGACAACTTGTCTCGTAATTAATGAAATCGCTGAAATAATACTTTTACACGGTCTATGACAACGTCTTGGATGATTTATAATCCTTCTAGATTCAGTGCGTCATGGGGATTCTCTATTATTGCCTCACTGTTGAATCAGTGGTAACGTGACACTTGCTGAGGTAAAATGAGTCTCGAGTGGACAGTAAAGTGTCTGCCAATGCCCCCAAACACCTACAGCATTCTCTCGGCTTTTTCTTAAAGGAGAAGAAGCGATTTCAGCGAACATTACAGACAACGATATGTTTCATTTGAAGGCTGTAAGAAGTTTTATCTGATTGTCTCATTTTCTCACGTTGAAAATAAATCCACCAATGGCAATGAAAAAGCCCCATTATATTTCGTAATTGACCAAAAAATGTTTCCCATTGAATATCAACACGAAATGATAATTTGTAAGGGGGAGAAGTGGCATACATTGAAAATGTAATATCAATCATAATATCGATTTCTCATCGCTCCATTTGCGGTTATCGGTGGAAAGAGAAAATTGAAGTAATGATTAAAGTAATTCAAACGATATGGAATTCAATGATTTCCTTAATACAAATTCAAATGTCATTTTAGTTTAAATTATTCACAGTAAATTGTAAAATCATTATTGCCTTTTGTCCATAAAAATGTCATTCTTCTGGAACTTACTACCAGATTGCCCATGAAATTAACATTTTTTTTTCCTGGAAATATCCAGGGCTTAAGTCATTTTATTAAATTCCCTTTAAATTCTTTCTGAAAAGCAATTCGACCTAAACAGACGATACGTTTCCCTCACGAAATTGGTTTTGTGATCTCAGATCTCCTCCCAGTGTAACTAATTTCCCTTAAACACCGTTAGTGCTTCCCAATTTGAAAATTAAAATCGATTCATCGAAATAAATGTCCACTACGATAGGGAGGAACTGGTTTTGAATTGGCTATTAAAATATGATGAAAAGAAAGCGAGAATAATTCTCATCTCGAGAATTAAATGTTTTTTTTATAATACGCCCAAAGGATTAAAAAAAATATGCATCTGCGTACAAAGGGAACTTCAAAGACTTGAGAATTGTCGAACACATCGTGAACACCACTAAATCCTCGAATTTATTAGCCTCAACCGAACTTTATTAGATTCTCACAAAACGATTACGTAGGTGTACAACAGGTATCGTCAGGTAAACCAGCTACCGTCCGGCTTACAATTCCCCCCCCCCCCTGCACCGGGTACAATGATCAACGTAAAAATATTCCGAGTCACCTGATATCATCACCTGAGAGGTCGTTTCCACTTCTTTCATCTCTTAAGATTTCTCCCTTCCACCCATTTCCTCCCTCTTCGCCCCGCGGTTTTACGGCGTGCATTTCTCGTGGGTGAAGTCGTTTAGTCCCTGGAAAACCACATGAATCCCCCCCCCCCTCTCAATGACACGTGCCGGATTGTCACGAATGAGGTGAAAAAAACTCGAAGGACGAAATTAAATGGATAAAGTGAAGAGAAAATTGACCCCTCTAGAAATATCGATACAAGGAACGAAATATTCCCGAGTAAAAAGTGATTGTCATTGAACTCATTGAACTATTGCGCGATTTTCACCTACATCGTGCGAGAAAAATTACGATGCTAACGCATTAATTAATCAAGTAATTTTCCAAATCGATTTAATAAATTAATCGTGACTTTTGCCTGAACCAATTGTTCTATTATTTTTCTCCGCCTGATCTGCTTTAGCAAAAAGTATAATTTCAGCTCCTCAGAAAACTGTGACTAAAGGCGTTGGTTTTATAAAAAATAAAATAAAATTTATCGCAAGTTCAATTGAGGAATCTAATCTATCGGATTATTAAAAGTGTTTCTGTTTCCCCCCCGAGCCGAATCGCGAAAACGCGGGGGTCAGTGGGAGAGTGTAGGAAAAACCGCAATCAAGGGCGTAATCAAATCAGTTATAGTTTCAATTTCTTGTGAAACTTCCGCTCGGACGATTAAACTGGAAATTGGAGTGTTACTAATTTTGGCCGACTGTGGGATCCAACCCACGTCCTCCGCGTGTCAGCTCGCGTTCTAACCACGCGGCCACTTCCGCAGGTACACATACATAGAATATTAATTCTTTATCATGCAAGCATGCTGAAATTTCACATACAAGGAAAAGTGCCCAGGCATCCGGAGAACACGGCATGATTTCTTAATTTTTAGAAATCTATTCCCCGATTTTTCGGACATTTATATAAAAAAAAATCCTGAGCTAGTCATTTTCCCAGAATATTTTTATGGCGTTAACGCTCATTCCGAGTGACATTATTAATCACTTTATATCACACAATAATATTTCGTTCAAATGTCAGTTGATGCAGCAAGATCAACTGAAATTTGAACTTCATTACTGCAAATAATATCCAAAAAAACTTCTGCCCCTCAAATGCCTCCAACCACACAAATCATCCGCCTGGAATCCTCTTCCAACCCACATAAAAAAAAATTGTATCAAGACTCACCGCCAGAAGTGGGGCACATAACCGGTGGAGCACAGCTCTCTGCACTGGGTACAGGGTGCCCCCTGTATCGTAGCCGGCACCAGGCCGACAGGCGACGCCGGGCTCTGTCCAGCCGCCAGCATTCTGCAAATAAAATTCGCAAAATTCAATTTTTCCCTTAAATTAAAAACCCAACCCTCCAACATGAAACTCATCTCTACCCGCAAATGAAAAATAAAAACCCCTGCATAATTCTAGGGTGATTGGAATTAATTAAGACGCCGGCGCTAACGCCAAAGTGGCAGTTGCGTTTTTGAATTAATAACAAGAGCGTATAATTAACGCTGACGCTTTTAGCCATTATGAAAATGTGAATTGGTGGGATGGGAAATAGTGTGGGAGGTACAGAATGACTGGAGGAGGGGGTAAATATGTAGAGGAGAGAAGGCCTGGAGAACGGCCTTCGATCGTGGCCGATTAACAGAGAAGAGAGAAGTTAAGTACTGGTACTGTGCGAGTACGGCAATTATCCCATTTCTCCTCTCTCGTGCGTCCTTGCTTGTGTTTCTTCCTAGTTTTCTTATTCACTTTTTTTTTTTTTTTTTAATTCTCCTGGTTACATCCCTCAGTGGAAAATGTCTATGCCGCTTGCACGATCGTTATCTCATCTCGACGCGCTCCCGCGGATCTGGTGTGCGTGATGCCATTCAATGTCTTTTCTCCTGTCTCATCCTACTTGCTTCTTCACTTTTATTATTTGCTTTATTTTTACAATGTTTTATTTTACTTTTATTTTTGTTTATCGTGGTTGTATTTTGTTTTATTTTCGCTTTGTTTGATCCTCCGTTCTGTTTTATTTTCCATTGGTCTCATTTCATTTTCTTCAAGATGCATCTCCATGGCTTTTGTATCACGCCTTGGGTTTTCAAAGGCTTTACTTGCAATCGAGCATATCGATCCATCCCTTCGACAATGAAATACGTACCTGTGGGCAATGCGATAAATTTTCATCCCACTGAATATAACGGAAGACGTATCTACAGTTGCTTCTGGAAGACGAAACGTTTGAGGGAATAAAATAAAATTATCTGTAGAGGGGGTGAGGAGGGGGTGATGGAGGAAGGGATGAGTGGAGAAATGCGAGATGTGAAGAGATGAATGGGCAGTGACCATGCGCAATTATTTAATAGTTTAATAATGTGAGAGTAAAATTAACGGTTTTTTTTTCTCTCGTTGCTGAATGGAATTTAATGAATTGCAATGGAATATTTTGTGATTTATCAGTCGTGGAAAAAAAAAAAAATTGTGGTTTCATCAGTAAAAATTATGAGACCAGAGAGAAATAAAATACTGTGGAGTCTTTCAGGTGCAAAACAACTTGAAGCTCAAAATAAAATGAGAGTTGAAAATTTCTGCGAGATGACATTCGTGATTTAGTAATGATTAGGGCGAAGAAAATAAAATGGATTGCGTGAGTTTTGTGATTTAGTGGGTTGAGAAATTGATGGTATCATTAATGAAAATTATTGCTTCATAGTGAAAAAATGTCTTTAAATGTTTTTTTGTATTTTTTTCCCCGTTGACTAATCGTATGAAGATGAAATGGATTGCGGCACATATTTTAGGATTAACTTATTCCGAAACATTGAAGGCTTTATTAAGATAAATTATTATCCTGCAGGTGTAAAAAAGGATTCAGAATGAAGAGAATCTGACAAATTAATGGAAATGCTTGACAATTTTCTGAATAGATATCCCTTCTCTTCAGATTGTGATGAAAAAATCATTCGATCACTTTCAGCTCATGCTATAAACTTCCCATGAGGTACACTATTTAACTTCACCGTAAAAAAAATATTCCCCATCCTCACATGTTTAAAACCACCAACCGGTCCATCGCATAATCGACTAGAGGAGAAAATTCTAAGAATTTTAAACAATCGACGCTCTCATCGTCCGCTGAAGTTTTTACTACTCAACATAGTAATTTTTGCTGTTTTCGTCAAGCAAAACATAAGAGATGGGAAAAACTTCCAAAGTTTCAGATCGTAAAAAAATGCAATTCAACATGCCAAAGTTCCCCACAATTTAAAAAATGTGTACTGTATTTATTCCATCATATCTGTTTCCGACCTATATTCGTTCCCTGAAATTACGATCCCTTCAACTCGAAAATATCCTGTTCATTTACTCATAAATGAAAAGACGCTTGTCAGCATGAGACGTACGTTACTGCAGTGACAGCAAAAAAAATTCATTCAAAATAAATCAAATTTTTAATTTTGTTAGATATAGCCCTCCATTACTGTGTTCACATAGTAATTATTATATTTTATATTCTCTCCGTGTCTCCCGAAACCGGCAATCTCAATGGTGCATTAAAAATATCACCAAAAAATCTTCACCCCACCGTAAAATCCCATCCAGTTTTCCCATCAATTAAATAAACAATAAAATGGAGGTCTTCAGAATGAGCCTGGGCCATGCAATAAATAAGGATCCTCAACGATTTAACAGAGTGCAACTGCGGGTTTCTTTAGAGGTCTGTTAAACCCCATGTTTTAGAACGGTGTAAAATCAAAACCACCCATGGCCCAATACACATGCATTCTGGTGACTACGTGGGTGAATGCGGTGAGATAATAACATGTAAAATGCTAAGAATTTTTGTTTGAAATTTCTCTTCCCCCCCCCCTGCTATTTTTTTATCTCCAAAATGCTTTTTTTTATATTTTTCAAGTTTTCAGACTGAAGAATCCTGAGAATAGTGAGGAAGATGAGAGGGGAAATGAAGGGTGGGTGAGAAAGAAACGTTTGAAAAGAGGTACGAGATGGTGGAGAGCAAGGTTGTAGGTGCTTATTAAGGTCCCGCATGGGAAGATTAACGAGCAGTAATGACCGTAGCACCTACGTTCGAGCCATTCCCGATGAGGACTCGATTTTTTTTTTCTTTTTCTCTCAGCTTCTTCTCGACTTACTAGGGGTTAGGTGCTGTATTGCCATCCGCTGGTGTGTATTACTCGCTTCACTAGATAAGTTCAGCTATCGACGGTGCATGCAGATGATTATTAATGAAGAGAAATTAAGATACCGCGTGATAAAGATAATTGCTTCTCTGTTGTTATACTGAAGTAATAAAAAAAAACGCTTTCCTGATTAAATTAATGGGGTGGGAAGGGTTTTGAAAAGTTTATCTGTTGATTTTAGTTTATATGAGGGTTCAAATTATCTCTTCGATCTATAAAAGATTGACGCTTCGTGAAGTTTCTCTCCACTAGAATTCGTTTACGTTACCGTCTAATCTCAAAACTGATTGAACAATGAGTCGCGTTAAATTTATTCCAGAGAAAATATTTTGCATTTTCTAATTCTCCTCGAGATTATAACTGTTTATTTTCGCATATTTATCATGCGGAAAATTTAATCATCCAATCATTCTTCTTCAGATGAGAGTGGGCATCCTCTTCACTCTATACGACTATATTATTGATTGAATTTTTTTTAGATTCTGTTCGAACGGATGTGGGAAGGGAGCTGAGTGCAACAATTGAATGCAGATTGCATCGTCAGAATGGACATTGAAATGTCATGGACAGTACAGTAGTAATTTTTATCAAAGCGACATTGAAGTTGATTGGGAATTCTGTTTTTAAATTTACAGATAAAATTTCATTGATTTATAATCCATGGGTTCCATTCATTGCTCATAAACGTCTTACGAAATGGAAGGCCAAATTATTAAATAGTGAAATTTGCGGAAATATCAGAGATGAATCTGCATGAGATGGATTTTCTGGACCATTCTGAACGTTCCTTGAATTTTTTCCAACTTTTCATAAATACCCAGAGAAGAAGGTGTCTTAAATTACATATAACGAGATATGCCTCGCAACTATCGTCCAATGCGTCGAAGCAATCGATGAAAAATCATCAATAATGGATGAATGATAAAAAACAAAGGATAAAATAAAAAAAATATATATATCAGAGATGAATGGACACTCTTCGCCAATTAAAAATGCCCTCGGGCATGAACATATCTGTCATGTCACAATTTAATAATAACCCACGCAGAAATTATCGGAAGGCATTGCGTGCAGAGTATCATCTCTTTAGCTGAAATCCAGCATTAAATGCAAAGGGCCCCCTCACGCGGTATGTTTCAAACTTGTACAAGACTTATATATTCCAACTGGACACACGAAGAAAGTAAAACGCGTGCGTGCTCGTGTAATTAGTGGACTTTTTGCCGGTTCATTAGTTCTTGGAGTTAGAAGATAGTGCATATACTCCTCGACTACCCTTGGCAATGTTAATGGTCTTCCCGATATGAAGATCCCCTTCTCTTTCATTTTTTTTTCCTCTACATCCCTGCTTTTTCTTCCCCTTATTTTTTGCTTATATCTTCTCTCGCGTTGTGTCGTTTGTCTGTCCTCAAATGTGAAACGAGAGATTTACTCTCTCTTCCTCTGTGTTGGTAATTCGAGAAACGACCAATTAACATTCTCAGAAAGGTATAAGCTTCTTGTGGAGGAGGAGATGAAGGGCTTCTTTCTATGTGCAGTCTTCTTCTCGTGGTTTTAAGGGTAAAGAAATAGGGAGTTGTCTCACAGAAATTTCATTATACCGATATTTTATGCTTAACAATTTCAATTTCGGATAATTTATATATTTCAAAAATCATCCTAATGGAAGAATTGAAGAAAAAAATTTAATTAAATATTATCGTCATGGAAATTATTTCGTTTGGCTGTACCCCTTTAGGAACTCGTCGTAATTACCCGTAAGCTCTGAACGACATGAGTTTATTAATGTTTTTAATAATGAAATTCAATTCGTGTAACTCGGACCGTCTGATCAACGGATATTAACGATCAATCAAGGTCCATACGAGTAAGAGATTCTAAAAATTCGCGTTAAATATATATACATTTTTTATATTTTTTTTTACTCTCTTAATTATGGGACCAAATTAATAACCTTTTTCGTAATGCAATTCTGGACTTTTTACCATTTCAATTTGGTCATTAGCAACCTCCACCCGTCACTCTCCGCCAACTGATCTTACAAAATTTGTTTCTCCGCTCTCGACCTCAATTATCAACTAAAATATTCATCATCAAACGACAAAAAGCCTCTTTAACCTTTTTTCCCCTTGATTACAGTAATTTTTTCAACTAATTACACGTCACGACAAACGCAAATACAAAAACCCCATTTAAACTGCAATCATTCACCCGTCCACCTTCGAAATACTCGAAAATCATAAAATATATGTTTGCACGTCTCAATTATTTACCATGACATTACCAATTTCATTCAAATAAAATAATCGCTGGCAACAAAAAAAGAATAAGTGCAAAACCCAACCTGACTCAAGAAAAAAAAAATGATATCAACATGAACATCTTCACCATTAAATAAATTGTGACTTAATCGAGCCAAAAAAATCAACAAAATCAAGATTAAAATCCCTAATTACTGAGCCTGACCTCCACCAATAAAACCCCCATCTCCCCCTCTTTTCCTCCTGTCTCTGTACTTGTCAACGATATGATAATTACGATAACTCGAATCACGCTAATCTTAACACACGAGAGCGGCGTCATCTTACTCCAGACCAAATAAAAACCCTCTAAAAAAAACTACAAATTCCGGTTATTCCGCCAAAGGTAGCAGTCACCTCGTCCCCCACCCTACCATCATGTAGTTTGATATTGCGCTGCGTCATGGCCTGCTAAAACCCGCAACAATGCCACTGAATGATCCTCATTACACTCCAATAGGAGCCCAACTTATTTAAAACGATGAAACAACAGTAAATCGGTTTTAAAAAATACTCTAAAAGCATAAAAAAATAAGCTCTCACCTGTCTTTGTCCAACTTTCACCAGTGTCCTCGGGTCTCCAGCCTCTTCTTAATCTGGAATTGATCGAAGTAATCCAATGAAAATGCACTGAATTCACTGAGCACAAGGATATCACTTGAACTTCACTTTTAACTGCACTTAGGAATCACAAACGGAATCACTGGGGTATTTCACTTTGAATTTCAAGTGATAGTTGTTGAAATACTAGGATGGAATCACTTTGTAGAAAAATCGAGGAGATTCTTGGAACAGGAACAACTGAAATTGAAAATCAAAGAATTTGTAATTAAGTTCCGAATTTTTTAACCAGCTGTATGATAAAAATGGACAGAAAGTGGGAACAATCTATCTCATGCATAAATGTTAATATTATGAAGGAAAAACTACAGTATACCATGAGTTGTAAACACCCCAAGCTATGGACGTAAAAAAAGTTAATTGTTCAGTGTTCGTTTGCCCAGGAGACACTTAAATTTTTTAAAATAATTCACAGCCCATAACTTATGCACTACAAAGATTCAGTTCTCAATTTTTTCTAAGCTCCGACACTTTTCTTTTCATTTACTATTTTACTATTCATGTAATTGTATAACTTTATAGTTAAAAATTCTAAGGAACGAAATAAACAATCCGATAAATCTTTTTTCCAGCTTTAAATCCTGACAATTTAAAAAAACTATCTTAGTTCTAGTTATTGTTAGTTATGTAAAACTATTATTTAAATATTCTTGACCTCAAACTTGATTCAATTCTCAAAACCTATTTGTATCTGTTCTAGCTTAATTTCAAATAGTTTTCTTGATCTTATTAGACTGGTAAAGCGAATAGTTGCGAAATCGTTTCAATGCTTTGATATCATTAAAGGAAAATTTCAGTCCCCATTTGCTACCTGACAATGGTTTTTGCATCGTGAGTTCTTGAGATAATTAAGAAAAACGTTTTCCATTGAAACGTTTTTCTCTCGTGTCTTGGAAACTATCAGAATGAAATGAGCTTCTCTGTAGTATTTTAAATCGGGAATTTTCCCCCGCTATTCAATGAGCCCATTATAACGTGGAGATTTGTAAATTGAAATGTTTATGGAGGTGGGAGGGTCCTAGCAATTACATAATTTTCAGGAAAGAGTACATTTTGAGATCTTTATAGTGCAGAAACCGGCTGAAAACGACTTGCGTGAGGTCTAATGGTCTCACTTGCAACGATTATGCTGAGAATATATCAACTCTTAGGCTTCCATCATTTTTTTTTTAAATTATAAATTGCTAGTCATAGTTTAACGGCTCAATTTTTTTTCACCACATTGCAATTTTAATCCGTTATTCAAGGTGTTATACTCAATTTTTTCATCAATATTCCTTCTAGATTTTTATTTATAGATTTATGTGAAGACAAATCCCCGATAAATATTTAAAAGTCATACAATCATTTCTGAAACTTTTCTTGGATAGTAAATTTTTCCCACGATAAATAATATCAAAAGAAAATATTTTCAGACATGTTTCCGTGAATATTTAATTACATACAGGGGATTTCATCAAAATAGTTATCAAATCGATCTCTCACATCTCCAGGATTCAAATCTCAAGTTATTTTAAAAAGTTAATGACTATAAGCCAAAGGGCTATTAAAAATCCAGGAAATTAGACATAATAGATTATGTCATTAGGGGATAAAAGTATTATTTGACGAATATAGCTAATCACATGAGTAAAATGATACTTTTATAGCCACATAACATAGACTATTTTACCTTATAGAACCGCGATTTACCCGAGTGGAGCGAGGTTAGAATCGCGGTTTATCGGCCCTAACGACATAAAAAACTTTACTGTTTCATAGAGTTTACAATTAAGCAATTTAAAGACTCCAAAGGACACCCATTTACGCCCGATGCATCACTGAAATCCTCCAAGGTCCTCCGATTATAAAAAATCAATGATTACCAACAGAATACCAATTAAAAAATGCAGTGGAACCAAAAATTTTTGTTACGTTCCGATACACATCGCGCCCACTCCACCGATCACCTCCTCACTGCGCTGCAACCGCCAATCTCTAAAATAACCTCAACAAGCCAATCCTCCCCTTGCAATTCCCGCCATTCAAAAAAAACCCACATAATCATCACTAACCTTCCACCACCAAAATCAATCGTCACGGAGTTAATCCAGCACAGATAATCCACAAAATACGATCGAAGCATCTCACAGATCCCAACACGAACCTTTTCACCGACATGGCTTTTGCCGACTTTTGTCAAACAAACGCTGGGACACTTGTCTCACTCTAGCCATCGTCCACCGCCTGGCATCTCCCGTATATTTTGCACGATAAAAAACCAAAGAAGAAGGCCCTGGAGAAGGAAGATCGAGGGATCGGTGTCACTGAACCGTTGAAAGTAAACCGAACGCACTCGAGTATCACTCACTCGTTTTTTTGATTTTTTTTTTTATTTTCAACTCCTCTTTCTCCTCTTCTTGAAGAACAATCGGGTCTACCACTTGACGAAGAGCCACTCGGTTATTCCGACGCAGTGTATACGACGGGTACCTATAATCCCAGGCACACTGCAACCAGCGGCTACTTTATCGTGACGATCTACCAGGAGCATTAAAACACATCGTGCATTCCACACTGGTGGAGCCTTCTTAGAACCTCACTCTGTACACACGTTTATTTTGTTAATAAATAATTTTGTGGGGCTCGAAGGATTTTTACTCGTGACGATGAGAATAGGGATGGATAATAGCTGGTGCATATATTCCGAGGGGTAAAACTGATTGTCAGGTGGTTGAAAGTGCCGAATAAGGACGCGGGAACGTTCACTGTGGCGTGGAAGAGTCCGACTGAGGCTCGAGATGAGGCCCCCCTGGCGTTTCTCCTTCCACTGGGGCCACCTATCCACCTCCACCTGCTATAAAGGGACTCGCGAGATTGCGACTCTCTCTCGCGGTGGGCTGCAGGGGAGACAGGTTACTAGGATTTACACATTCGTTAAAAAAGGGTTTTGGGAGACACTGATAGAAGAATACGTTTTCTCAAGTCCAAGGATTCTACTCTCTGAATGTAGTGCCAATTTGGCGCCTTCTTGTTACTGAAGTGAGTCCCTTTACGAATAATTCATTCGAACTGCTGAGAGTCACTGGTCTAATTTGTGATGATTATTCTAATTCACAGGATTCTGATGATCTCCTTTCTCTCAATATTTTGACGATTTTGGGTTAAATTTGAGATTTTTTTTTGATGCATCATTGCCAAATATTGCAAAAAAGGAAAAGTTTAGATGATTGACCTTTCGACCAAATTCAGGCTATTTTCAGACAAATAACAACTGATCGTGGAAATTTCTCAAAAGTCGCACGATAGTGCTATTGATAGTCTCTCGTCCGGATATCGACCCAATTCATTATGGAATCAGATTATCTGAAGAATGAAGAACTTGACATGAAATGCCAGGGGACATTTTTTGTTAGAAATTGTGTCGAGCAAGAATGGTCTCTTGACATTTTCTGCTGGAATCCCTCATTTCTGAGGTAATTGCCGGCATGAATGATGAGAATCTGGGAGGTATCGTAACTACTTTGAAACATTGGATCTCTATTATATGAGAATTTGATTGTAAGAAACATTTTTGGTGTGTTCAAGAAAAATGAAGAATCCCTTGTCTTTAGAAGCACATCCCCTTTCTCCAATTCTCATAATTTGCTCTCTATCCCCATTAACATTTTCGCAAAATTTGTTCAGATACAGCCAATGCTTTCAAATAACTTCGTGGAAAAATGT
Source organism: Diachasmimorpha longicaudata (assembly GCF_034640455.1). Lineage (NCBI taxonomy): Eukaryota > Metazoa > Arthropoda > Insecta > Hymenoptera > Braconidae > Diachasmimorpha > Diachasmimorpha longicaudata. Next base: position 12,922,322 of record NC_087225.1, read on the forward strand.
AAAGAGTCGGCCATTTCATTAAAGGAATAAAATTGATAAACGAAAATTCTCGAATGAATGCAATTTTTTCGATTTTGAGAACAATGTGGAACTCAATGAAGTCAGCCTTTTTGCTGTAATAAAGATTTGCGAACACTGAACAATTCTCTGTAGTTGTTTACAAAAAAAAATATATAACCGTCAACATTCATAATCAACAGTAACATCAACCCATTTCACAAACAACACAAAAATTTGTTTGAAATTTCTGTCTTCCCATGAGCTGTTTTCAGAGATAAAAATTAATCCTAGAAAATCTATGTTAACATTCAATGAACATCCTCTCAGTATTCGATATTCGGCTCCAAAGTCTTTCCGTAATGCAACATTTACTTTAAATAAATGGCCTACCTGAGTTGGATGTCTGCACAAGGAAGTAGGAAGTATAGAAGTCGAGGCTAGAACATTGCAATTCGCTTTGGCTTGTGGGCGAGAACACGCACCGGATTATGAAAAGTAATTCATAGGTAGATATTCAGTCATCGGGTAGTCTTGCGTTCCTCGCAGATTTCTAGAAACTGAATATCAAAAGTTCATTAGAATTTTTAAAATAAATTTTTGGGAGTGTTCAGTCTTCAAAAAAATTTGTCTAGTCTACTGTGTTGTGAAACACTTCTGGTGGCAATCTCTAGGCTCTTGAAAATATTTTTTGTCTTGCCTCCGAGTGGATACTTGGAAATGGTGCAGTATGATGAAACGTAAAGATATAAAATTGTTGGCAGATGTATGTATGTACAAATGTCTCAAAAATTCGCTATAAATTTTTACAAAGACGAGTAGCAACTGGAGCCTATCTGACAGAAGGCATGTGACTGTTATTTCTTGCCTTATTTGTCTTTTTCTTGTTTTTACTTCTACCAACTCCATTGGCAGTGAGCCTCCGAATGGATTCGTCGCAATTTCCTGTCCCTGTGACAGACATACAGCTGCAGGCACGTTCTACAGGTTGTCTGCATCGGGCAAACTTTTTAACCTTTTGATGAAATAGATTAGGACAAAAGGTTAAACATACCACATTTTTCCAAAAGACATCGCCCAAAACAAATTGTCAGAGCATCCATGCAGATTTCGTAAACAACGACGACCGAACAGAATTTCTGACAATTAATACCATTTTATATCAATTTCAACTTGAGGCAAAAGATCGGCCATTTTCTGGCGTGTAAATACTGATGATCGTAGTAAGGCACATATCTGTCCGCTTATTCTGGAGATATATATTTTCAAAAATATTTTCAAGAGCAATTAAGAACTGATTGTTTCTTTAGAAAATCATATTTTATCATGAGGATTCCCTACTTCACTACGTATTGTATTCTCTTTAAAATTTTTTGCATACCATGTCTACCCTTTCAGCTTCAGCAATTTTTCTCAGCTTTTTTTTCTCACTCGAGAAGTGACTTTCATCGGCTTAAGAGTCATATCTGATGGCTTGAAGAGTAATTCGATACCGCGAAAACTGGAATTCGATACTCCCTGTCACGATCGAGTTTCTTGGTACTCGTGAAGGCATCAAATTCATCGAACTAAAAATTTTTTCTAACCTTTTTTCACGGCAAAAATGTGAGCTAATGAAGATCCGAGAGTAAAAAACGAATATTGCACGTTCCTTTTGTAAATTATCTCCGAGAAAATGATAAGTACATGTGGAAGAATCCGGAAACACCGGGAGTCTTCCCAGAAATTCGTGGGTAGCCGGCGTCGGAGAAGGAATGCCAGCGATTTGTACTGTACCCACCGCGGCCATGTTCACAAGTACTGGCTATTCTCAGTCGGTAAGCTTGAAACCATGAGTTCACCGATATCAAAGATAGAGGGACACCGAAGATACAAGAGTCAAAAAAATCGCACAGGAAACAAATTGATATCATTTCTATTTATTCCCTAAGATTAGCAAAACTCAACTACTTACCAATAAAATATAAAGATCCGAAATTTATTATTTGCAATTCAACTTGTGAATTTAATGAAAAGTTTGGAGATTTTTTCTCCATGATTGCGAGCCAATGGTCATCAAAACACTGGCGAGGTGAGACGGAGAAACCGGGAGAGACCGAAATATGTAAACAAAGGGAATATAATAAAGCTGATTTGGTGTAAGGATGAGTGACTGCAAACTAAAACGCGAACGCTGTTGTGTTGGTTAGAAGTGTAGCCCAATATTTACACCATTAATTTATTTAGTTTTCCAAGGATCTGAATTGAATTTATGTATTATTGCTGCACTCTGGACTGTATTATTCCTTCAAGAATTATTGTGATTATTTTACTCGTAAGATTGGTGATCAATATCGATTGATAACCCATGAACATCAAGAGACCTGAAGTGAAACGAGCTAGGCTGTACAACCATCCAGCCTTTGATTCGCCAGAGAATGAGAGTGAGCTATCGTGGTCAAAAAGTTTGACTAAAAGTCACAAAGGGAAGACCAAGCTGTTCAAGAATGCCGAAAATATTTCAGGAAAAAATAGAAGAGAGAACGCGGTAATGATTGTCAAAAGATTGGATGAGGAGCTAGCATTTTCATTTTTCAATGATTTCTTTTATTTACGATTTTGTTTGATACTCAGGGGAGGAAAGCACTGAGGGATGTGAATGAGTTGGGAATGGCTGGTCCCAGGAAGACAATCAATCGTCCACCCACATCAGTAAGTCAACAATAGCTGGGAAAATTTTTATATTTATTAGTGGTCCAGATAAAACATGAAGCATTCTTATGTTTCCATCAAAAATCCCCTATAAACGGGTCTCAAAACGAGCCAATTGTTTCAGGTAAAAAGCCCTAATATTTGCGGGACTTCCAAATTAAAATGCACAAAAAGCCTCAATCCTTGCGCAAAGTCCCGAAAACCTCCCCTAGCGAAGCCTAAACTCGGCGTAAAAGTGCAGGGCGTATCACCTTCAATTTGGTACGGCATCCTATCTCAAATAACACGAATACCTGCAGACACTCAATCGGAGCCACTAGATGAAATCGAAATCATTAGAGATGATAATGACGATTGCATCGAGATATTGTATGAATCGCAATCTTTGGACATTCTGAGCCCTTGTATTTCGCCTGAGATCGCTAATAATGAGCGGCAAATGGCAAAGTTGGAGCAGGGGTTGAGGATTGTTCCTGCTCGCCCTCGACGGGGCGAAAGTTGGGTTGATAAACTGAAGATCAGGGACATAAAAAATTATCACGAAAAAAACTTCAGTTTACGAGGTTTCGTAGAGAGGAGCAATGATCCTGAGAGCTATTTTTTCAATCCCCGTCGACGTTGTTCTCCCAATTCTACAGCAATTAACTTCCTCATCAACGTTTTTCCCAACATCAGGGAAAACGTAATTGAGAGGATGTATATGAATGCCAACTATAATATGAGTTTAACAGCTTATGGATTGAATAAAATGAAGCCTTCCCTCGAGATGCCTCGGGATTATTGTGAAGTTGAAGCTGAAAATATCAGTCAACTTCAAGAGATGCAATTTGTCTCTAATTTGTACGATTCATCACGACCAATACTGTGAGAATATAATTATCTAGGTTTGATGGGCGTATTGAAAATGTTGTGAAAATCTATAGCTGGAGAAAAACCTAAACAAAGGAGTACTTTTTGAAATTTTGTCAACGGCAGAATAGCTTGATTTGCATTTCGCATTGTAAAGCTCATTGATTGAATTTAGTAGTGTCCAATAAATGTGATGTATTAAATTAAGTTACACTCCTCTTGTCTATAACTATTAATTTTGGAAATTTGAAAACATTTAAACAATCAGATGATTGTCATACCCTGATTGCTGACCAATACCTCAAATTAATTCTCTACTTTCGTGATGGATTATTATTGTTAACCATATGTCGGGATTTATATCAATTTAATATTGAAAATATCAAATAAACTAATTTTGAGATTATTGTCAAGGCTGATGGGATTGGTATTATTTTGTTGATTCTATTTTTGTACATATAAATACCCCCCTTGAACAGAAACAAACGTGATATTCGTGCAGAACAAAATTTATGGGCGAGTGATTTATTCAATTTTATGCATCACCAATGAAAATCATTAATCGAATGAAGGAATACCTAATCAAACAGAAAAAGGTCCCACCGATAGGAGCTCAATGCCCTGGAGCTAGCACCTCAAATAATGCGAAAAATCCCGCGTCAGTCGCCCCAACTCCCACTTCGCCTAAGTATCGCCAATCTTCTGGCTCCCCACAGTTGGCATCAGTCTCCCAGAAAACATGGCGTGACACGATGGCTGTCTCGAATTACGAAAGAGCACAAAGTCTTTCCCGGGGAAATAATTCTAGTGCAACCACAACGTTAGTGCGAAAATCTCGTTCAGTAGCCAATCTAATATTCTACTGTGCATACACGGACAAATGTAAGATGAATTACGACATAACATGGATTATTCCAAAACTCAGGCGGCCCACGATACTATGGCACTTTGCTAGTTCCTTGACATTCGTCGCTGTGGGAATATTCTCCAAGATAATAATCCGTGAGTAATCATGTGCAATTAAGCAACAAAAAACAATCATGCACATTAACGGGAAAAAAAATGTGACGATGACAACTGGAAAAGTATCTTGTCATCCTTATTCCCTCGTGAGAGGTTCAATTTTTCCTGTTTCCGATTCATCACATTTTATTCAATAGAAGCGATTGATTCAATTGTTTGTCGTTGACAATGATTTTATTTATGCAGAATGGCTGAATAAAACGACTGTCTTCAACAAACACTTAATTGAGAAGGCCTTGGACGAGAGACCAAAGAATGTCCCACTCATTACAGTATCCAATCATCACAGTTGCTTCGATGATCCAGGAATATGGGGTGAGTATTGTTGGATCAATGATGAAGAGACGACAAGTGAGATCATTCATGTGGGCGAGTGCACTGAGGATAGAATCATGTGGTGCAGTGAGAACAAAAAGTACTTTTGCCAAGTGTATCCACAAACGACAAGAAATGTGTATAAATATTTACACAGGTCTTATTCAAATATTTATATACATTTATTTGTGGCAAGTAAATATCCCTGACAGTAGTCGTTTTTCTTTTGAGCATGAAGTGAGAGCAGAATTCATAGGGAAGTTGATAGTGTGGAGGCAAAATTGGAATGCTGGTGGTTTAGATGCTTCAAGGCAAATTGGATACCATTGAGGTGACAATAAGAGATTCCATTGATGTTTATTTCCATTATTTGCCATTGTCCGTTGTTGAAGATGTTCATTGTATGCGTTCCTCGAAATCAACAAATATTATAACAAATAGTCTTTTTCATTCTTTTAATCATGTAGTGGTCTATCAGTGTTAGAACATTTTTTGCTGACAGTCTCTGCTACTTTGAGCTAAATTTTCTACGAACTATGGGAGGGATTCGTTAGAGAAGAGATAGGAATAAGATAAAAAAGATAAGAGATTTATGAGGTTGTCTTTGATACATCAGATTGGGATCTCTGAAAAATGAAGTCAGTTCAAGATTTTGTCATAAAAAATTTGTGGCCTTCGTCGAATTTCAGATATTTATCTACCAATAACTGGATTAAAAAGAAAAACAGTTGAAATATTTTTTCTTTTCCTCGATGATAAATACACGGTACAGAACACTAGTATTTGGCAAGTTTTGAGAAAAAACAAATTCGTTACCAATAATTTGCATTTTCTACATTAATTATTCCGATGTAGTGAACAGCTCATTATCATATGACTCTCAAGTTATTAGACCCCACGCGAATGGTTTTTAGATATTGTTTATCTTGTTATGATCTGAACATGTGGCTCAATGACTAACGAAGTGATAAAATTCTTCAAATATTATAGCTTCCGGAATTATATAATAGTTTCAGTGAAAATGGAAAAAAAAACATTTTTCAAAGAATATTAGGCAGCTCTGATCACCATTGATACTAGTTTTCTTTAATCTCTTTAACATAATCAGTCTTCAGCGCTATTAATTGGCATTCGTCTTTCGTATTCACCTGACACTTTGCATTATCCATAATTATGAGAACGAATTCCATGAGAAAAACGTGACGAGACGATTCGCATTGTGATTGAGACTTAATCTGCTGTGACGTAGTTTTATGTACTCTGACGTACCTTGATATTATTTGTGAACAGAAAATAAATATCGTTGACATTCATCGATTGTTCCAGCGACCCTCGACCTGCGACATTTACTCAGCAGGAGGAGAATACGCTGGTCATTAGCCGCACACGATATCTGCTTCACCAATGTATGGCATTCCTATTTCTTCATGCTGGGAAAGTGCATACCTACGATTAGGGGAGATGGCGTTTATCAGGAGGCCATTAATTTCTGCCTGGAGAAGCTAGGGTGTGGGGATTGGGTACATGTATTTCCCGAGGGAAAAGTCAATATGTTCAAGGAGAATATAAGGTTTGAAATACTTTTTTGATTTTGCGTTCAACCGAGTGAAGTGGAAACACAAATTTCTTATATTGACTGGATCTTGCGAATTGATTGGAATAATTTTGGAAAGTAGTTGAATCTATAATGTTGGACATTCTTGATGCAGAATTTCGAAAGATATACATCATCGGACTTTCATTAATGATCAAGTTATTCCATGTTTCACTTATTTGATAGCAAATTACTTGTGAAATAATTGACCCGCAGACGACATAATTACTTGTGACAACGTGATACTTCGAGAATTTATTAGTCATTCTGAATGAGTCTAAGCTTTTTGTGACCATTTTGAATTATTATTCCTTCACAATTCCTTCAACAAGTTATAAAACAGCATATCAAGTATTTCCGTCATGAATTTATCTCAAAAGAGAAAGCTTCCGGCTGCAAATTTTGGGAGAGGTTTTATTCTAGTTGAAGAAATTCTCAACGAAAAATATTTATCGGATTTTTTTCTCAACCCCATCCTGACCAAGACATTCCCCATTAGAATGCAGTTGCGAATGTTAAAGTGTTCCAATCATTATCTTGTTGCCACGATATTTCCGGTGATCATAAAATTCGTAATAAATATTGATTTGTGTTTCTTGCATTCTGCTCGATGTCCTTCATTCATCAATTATGAGTCAGTTTCAACTAACAAATAATCCAGGTTGAGATAAGAGTCAGAGTAGCTTGAATTCGCAGGTTAAAATGGGGAATAGGGAGATTGATAATGGAATCACCGGTAATGCCATTAGTTGTACCAATTTATCACATTGGAATGGATGAAATTCTACCTAACGAACCACCGTATATGATAAGGGTTGGAAAACGAGTGACTTTGTATTATGGAGAGCCCATAGATTTTAGTGATATGTTGAAGGAGTTGAGGGCAGCAAAGGCTAGTGAGATAGAAACTAGAAAGGCCATAACTGACCGAATCGATGCGGAACTTCTAAGGTAAATAAAATGGATTGGTTTCTATCAAATTGTTAATTACTTCAGAGAGCTAATGATAGAATTTATTTGTCTTGATATTAAAAAGTTAATTTTTGTGACCTGTAATTGTTGTTTCAGGTTAAAAGCAGTCACAGAAGATCTCCACGTTCGATCTTGACGTCCAAGTGACGGTCCACACCGTCACTCAAGCTAGAATTAAATTTGAACAATTTCAGTTGAACGTCCACGACACAAATCATGGAAAGACCATTAAACATCGAAGACTCAAGAATGATCAATGATCAATGATCAATGATGTTTCACTCATATTTAAACGTCATTATCTTCATATACCTCCATGACCACAAGAATCACCATGGATTGGGAGAGAAATGCGGAAATAAAAGAGAATAACAAAAGAGAAGAAAATATGCTATTAGCGTAAAATGGTCAAGAGCCATCGAGGCAGATGATTGGTTATCTGGATTAAGTTTAAAGTGCTTTAGATCGACAGTTTTTGTAGATGTCATAGTCTCTGAGAAGCCTAATCGTCTCGGAGCTGTAAATAAAGTTGATTCTATACATTATTTTTATTAAATCTGTTTATGTTCGTGGCGAGATCGTTGATGTCTACGAAACTATGGTATTGAGAGAGAAACGTTGAGACCATTTTTGTAGTTTTTCAAAACCAACAGAAAGTAATTTCTTGGTAAATTTTATAGTTTCAAAAGTGTTTGTGAGATAACAGTTATTTATCAGCTCAAAAGGCTTTTACAAGAGGGTTTTAGTGTTCAGTTCGTTTTGTGGGATTATATTCAAAATGATGAGTAATAGAAGAAAATATTTCTAGATATTTTTTACATCCTTCTAAATTCCTTACAAAAAATCGGAAGATATTATTCCCTAAACCCAATACTTCATGAAGAAAGTTTACACATGTAATTAAATTGGGAAGTAAGTTTGAGAGTATTCTTAAAGACAATGGGTTTAGAGAAAAATATTTTTGTGCCATATAAATTGATAACAAGATAGATTTGAATGAATTTTCTCCGGAATTCGCAAGATTGAGAGCAAATGGCAGAATAATTACTCCAATAAAATCTTCTTTGAAGTGCCTAGGTTGCACTAGAATTTAGATGGTGAAGATGTTTCTATGAATAGTCAGCTAAAAGTGGGTAATTGTGTCAATGAAGCAAAGCAGGGCATCCAAAAATGCTCTTGATAGTTTTTAAATGGATTATTCAAGTGCTTCGAAATTATAATCATTTTGATTAAATATTTGTCGCTAAAATTACTTAACCAGTGCAAAAATGTAGTGCGAATAAATTACATGACGTCTCAATCTGAGAATACAAACCAGAAATAAATTTCTTCCACTTGGTAAATGAAAATCAGACTATTTTTCTTAATTTAAAACAAAAATACAACTTTAAAGCAAGCAGGATTATATTACGTATTTTTTAATATTCACAGTTCAGATACACAGCACATACAACGTCGTCAAACACTTGTTTGTTCATGATTTGGATTTCTACACCCAAACATCTCAAATTCCATCAATTCTTCGGGTTTCTCCTTGGCACATACACGTTCTGTTCATTGTTTTTAAATGTTTATTCTTTCATTGTAAGATAATCACTCATTTGATTGACGACAACCCAACATGTTAATGCGAGGTCTTTTTACACAATCAACTTTTTCAAGCAGCTCAGTTTTGATACTAATGGATTGGCGAACGTAGAAGACAACTCACAGAGCACGCGATATTGAAATTACTTTGATACTAAATGATCCTATGAGAAATTGAAAAATTGTATTTTTGTTTTGAATAAATCTACTAGTCCCAGAGAAACTTGTAAAATAATGTCTGTAAATTTCAACTGTTAAATGTAATTTGTTAATTCGTTATTTCAGCACAAAAATGGCAGAATTTTCTTTTTGTGTAGAATCCCCTTCACAGACTGTTCCAGAGGAACTTTACAGATAGTTCGATACAAATGCATTATCAACATAAAACTTAAATTCAAATCATCTTCAATCATTTTCCAATCTTGTGACCAACAGTTGTATTTACCACTATTTGTTAAATATTTTATAATTCTAGGACGTGAGAGGAGTGATTTTCTGACATATGAACATTATTAAATTTCCGAAGGACAAGGAGATGACAACTATTTTCATTATTCAGCCACTTTTCTTATTTAATCATTTAACTGATATACGTTGATTTTTTTTTTCATTTTTAGTTTGACTGCACGTATTCAATATAACTTTGTGTCACGTGCATATATATCTCAAGTATTTTTACATAAAAATCTTGCAGGTATTTTCATTCGACAAAATAAGGTAAACTCAACAGAAGAAGAATATTCTTTTATACATTCCCTCGTCTCCTAATCTGACGTTGGAAATATAACAATTATTAAAATCGATATATTAATTTACTTTTCTACCACGTCACATGTCTCATCTCATTATTAAACATTTCTTTTTCCTGGTTATTTACAAAAGCTTAATTGGCAACGTAAACGTCAAGTCTTTAACTTCGATATGAGGTTTCCTTTGTGAAACGTAAGAGGTACAAAGTAAGAAGACAAGCGGAAATAATTCAAATTCATTTCGGCAAAATCATTAAATTTCTGGAGTTTGAGAATTGATTCGATTATCAACTAGCACACAATTGAGAATTCAACATTCGGCATAATACTCTTGGGTAGCTATCGCATATAATTTTTTTTTCTTTTGGAATGGAAACTAAAGACGTACACTACGCCTAGGCCACTGTATTTTCACCCTCTGACAATTATTTCATAAAGAAAGTGGTCGAAAGAGATGAACGACAACATTTTCTGCATTTTTGATAGTTTCAAACTTATCATCAACTGTATGAGTGCAAAGTTTTTCTATTGATCTCCTTCAACCACTGTCCTCGGCGATTCAATGGATCGATTAATTCGTCCTTTCAGATCTTTTAAAGCTACAATTATCAATCTTCAATTATTTCCATTGGTGACCTTGCGGAGATTAGACTTATTGAAATTACATATACTACCGAGCAGTGCAGTTCTGTCGTGTCCAGCTGGAGCTGCTGGAGACTGGCATTTTGATTGCTCTGATGGCACTGGCATCGGTGGCGGTGGAGGTCCCACGTTATTGTTTATGTTATTGTTGTTCCTCAGAGGATGGCCTTGGTTGTTTTGCTCGTTAGAACCTTCAATGTATAAATCAGTATAAATCAGTAATAATTAGTACACTCAAAAAGAAAATCAAAAGTTCTATGACAGGCGAAAGGAAGAGAATTTAAGAGAGAAACTTAATACTTCAGTCCATGCTTTTCACTTATTCAATTACTCTTAATGTGATCAACCACCTTTTGATGACCTACGTGTCATTATCGAGCGCAGTACGCGCCATCAACTTTTGTGTCCAGCTGAATCGGAATTCAAATATGGATGAATTGATAAAATGTTGAAATGATCATTTCCTATCTTATAGGGGGAATTTTGCGATAAATTAGTCAAATTTGAATTAACCCCTTTCTCCGATGAAGTTAAATAATTTTTAAAAGCTATTTTTCACTGGGAATTTTTCACACCATTGAGATAATTACCATGCGATGGTGGTGTCAGAGTGCCGACACTGGTTGTGGTGGATGTGCTTGTAGGACTGTCAGATCTCTCCGGGCTTTTTCCATTAATCTGCTTGACTCCATTAGTTCCAAGATGACCCGATGATTTTTGTTCCTGAGCTAATTTTTGCTCTTTTTTCTGTAACCGAAAAAAAACGATTAATTCTGGGAAAAATGCACTTATCCGACACTTGAAAAGAATTTCAGAGATTGAAATATTCAATTTAATCCATGGAATCCACTCACCAATTTATGCTTTCTCTTCTTCATTTCCTCCTCGGAGCTCATCATCTCCTGGACCTTGACCAGCCTCTTTTGATGCCTGGCAACCTTCTGCTCATCTCTCAGTCTCTGCTCTGCCTTATTAGCAGCAGCTAGGAGTGCCTCCTTCAGATGGTTGCTCAACTTAAAATGAGGTTTTTCTATGGATCCACTGGCATTCGCCCCTCGCCTCGCACTATCGAAAAAGGGGTGCTCCAGGAGTCTCGAGAAAGTGGGGAGATCCTGTTTCAGTGCCTCAGGGGACAGAATCACCTCCAAAAGATTTTTCAGATGAACATCACAGTGCGGTAACTCTGTACATGTGGCTTCCAGTAGAGGCCTACCGAATGACATCTCGTACAAAACGTGACCTAGTGCGTAAACGTCTACTTGAGTTGTTGCGTGGAGTTTCCTCCTTTGAACAACATAGGGTCGGTAGAAAGTGGGCAGGCCCAGGAGTCCATTCTCAATGTCAAGTAATTTAGCACCTGTAATAAGCAGCAATATGAATACAGACAAAAAAAATCTCTGACATTAAAGTAGGGAAATGTGATCAAGTGATGATTGAATTTTCCATTAAAAAGAATTTCCCCTTTGGAATTCAAGAAAATTACTCACCCGTAGGTGTAATGAGAACATTTCCTGTGTGAAGATGTCCATAAGGAAGTCCCTTCTCATGCAAATAGCTGAGAGCCTCTAATATTTGATACGAATACGTTGCTATTTCCGAGGAAGCCAGTGGTTTTGGCTGCTTCGGATTCCCGTACTTCTTGATGAACGGTTGCTTTGGTTTTGTGTTGCACAGAATGTCCCTCAAAGTCCCATTGGGATGAAAATTTCTGATCGTGAGCGCCCCAGTGTCAGTCACGTGCTGATGAACGATTCCCTCGATGTTGGCGTGCTTCAGGGTGCCTAGGCTCTTGAAAACCCCCTGCATATCCTTGTCCGGAAGGTGTTTGTCCGGTCCAAATTCCACCCATGCCAGTAAGAGCTCTTGCTTCGGGTTCTGACGGTTTTTCACAGTGTAGTAGTGCTTTCTCAACCGCCAGCCCATGTCCACAATGGGCTTCCCGATCTCGAAGTTTGCATCGCTGCGGAGGGCCAGTGACACCTGTTGCAGTGCTATTTCTGGAATAAATATTAAATTCTTCATTCTCGAGAAAAGGTTCTAGATCATTCGGAAAATTTTTGAGAAATGCAAAGGGGTTTTCATCATTGATTCAGAAAATAACAAATTCAGTTGATAAAGAATATAAAAAAATTAATGCGATGAAATTACCGTGCAGTGGTGCCGTATAGTTGTTAGGATCGAGAAAATGTTTCATTGGCAGGGACGATGCCAATATGGGATTCATTAGTACCGTATTTAAATAATTCTGCAGTCCAATTTGTCGTTGAGCTATAAAGTCAGTATCCATATTACCAATGATTCTCTTTGGGGGTAATGGTAACTCAATCCCCGAAATGGATAAAGCTGTGTTGAGTTGAACGAATTCATTGTATCGTCTGCTAATACGCCAGGATCTCTCCGGCAGTGGGCCTCGCTGTGTCCTAATCACATACTCCTAGAAAATGCGAAAAAAAATTCTAAAAACAATTGTCATCAGTTGTAGGAGGCACTCTCTAAGCAGCTGATCATTCGGAATGTTATGGAGATGTTGTTCAAGTTATCTATCTGGGCAACGGCATCATTATTGGCTTCCGGATGAATGCTCGATTTCACTATTGCCACGATCTTTCGTAAACATTGCAGTTCGATTCTGAGAAATTTTCTCTAGGATTTTCCTTGCAATTTAATTGAAGAGTCGAATTGAAGCTCATTGCCCAGAATATACGGAGTGAAATATTTATAGAATATCAGCACCAACAGCACCTACAAGTTGACTTCACGAATGTATCAAAAACATAGGCACGTCATGGGGAATAACAGGATGTCAAGAGTATTTTTCCGCTATCCCAATGCTCTCCATAACATCCTCACATTCAAGTCGTAAAAAAATATAGAGTAGAAAATTACCGTGTGACCGTTAATAGTCCTAGCATTTTCGATGACACTTGTCAACTTCTCTGTATCATCTAGCAACACTTTATTCGTATATTTTTTCTCGAATAAAGCCATTGATCATCAGTAATATGGGGAGCAGAGCCCGTGATGGGCGTACTGCGTTTTCCTACCGCGTAGTTTCCCAGCGGCGCCATAAATGACGCGACGCAGATTCATCTCAGCATTGATTTGTCAATTCACTCTTATCAAATGCACTTCCAATTCGCCGATAATATTAGATTGATTGCAACGGTTCACAATTTTAGGAGATAATTTTTCAGTGGCGATAGCCAGAGGTGACTGTCGTCCTTGACGTTTACGGGTACTGAATCGCCATTTTGTCACGTTGCCATGCTTTTCCCTGTCAGCAGAATCAGGCGCTGGGTAAAAGTAACGTGTCTCGAATTTTTACCATTATTCAGCGATTTAAATTAATTTCGATGGGTTCGGACGAATTATCAGGGTAACTGTCGGTGGAATGCCACTTGCCAGAGGTTTTCAAAACACTGACACAACTCGACGATCGATTTGTGGACTTTGGTTTGTGTTGGCACTGGGTTCGTTGGGATTCTTAACGATAGGGGCGCTTGGGTCTCCGAAGGAATCGCGCTCGAGTTTTTAATTGTTGAGCTAAAGTAGCCGAATTAAAGTTTCGATGTTGGATGATTTGCAGTTCAGTATGAGCTCCTTTTATACGCATTCAATGGAAACATTGTTAAACAATGTGTCTACACTAGCTTTTTCATAAGTTAACAGAAATATTATTGAATAAAACATGAACACGATTGAAAGACAAATCGAAATTCAATATGGGATAATTCATAGTTTATTAAGAGTCAATACAGAGTTGTTGGAAAGTTTCTAAGTCGTAAGAGTCAATTGAATCATCCAAAAATATCTGATTAAAAAAAATTTTTGCATTTCTTCGCCCAACTAGAAGAGGATCGATTCCTTCTGTCAGAGTTATCATGAATTGGCCGAATAATCAGAAATAGAAAGACTGATTAATTAGAAATAGAAAGACCAAAATTCTAGATATTTTGCAACGCCCCAAACACTCTAAAGCTAAAGCCTTGGCTTTGTTCTTATCACATAAAATCATAAATTTTCACCCATGACAGTCCTAAATAGGGGCTTAACCGCGATTGGTTGAAGTATGGTTTTATGGCGACTATAAAATGAGCAAGTTGCTCCCTGTCGAACAATACACAGGGGGAAAAATGTTTTACAAATTACGTGCCTGTTCCGTAATCTATTAGTCAAAACAGTATTCAGTAAACAGTCGGGAACCGTTACGCATTTTTTCACTGAACGTTCCATATTTTTTCTGAAACGTTTTGGACTTTTTCCTGGAAGTTCACTAAAAAAATGCGTAGCTGTCCCGTAATTTTCACCAAATATTGACTTGACTCGCAGATTACGGAAGGGCTACGTAACTTTAAAGAATTTTTCTCTTCGTATAGTTACAAAACATTTTTCAATATATTTATCTATTAATTCTGCATTTAGACTCTGCGTTCAGTCTTGTACGCTTTTATTGGAGAAAACAATCAGACGAGATTCTGCCGAAATGATAAATACGGCTTGGCAACGCCTGCAATTTCTCTCTCTCCCCTACTTCCTTCCTTGCCACGCCGGTGTACAATCGCTGTTTGGGAAAGAAATGCCACCATTCGCCCAGTGGTCACACTCTGGTTTACTCACTGTAATACTCGCGTCCCCAGCTCAGTGGAAATTGTGCGTTGGATAAGTGACAGTCTATTCGTCGATTGCTGTGAACATCTCAAAGGGTCAGTAGAAAATCGATTAGTCAATCAGTTTATTAAGAAAATCGGATAGAAAAATCGTCTTAGTTCGCCAACAACCTGCGTTTCAGAAAACTCGGGAAATTTTTATTCGGCACTATAAAAATCACAGAATCAAGACCGGGTATAGCCACGTGCATTGGGAGACGATTTTTTTAAATTTACAATTGTTATCGAATCGATTATTGTCTCTCCTTCGCAGCATTCTATCGCTGCATCTCATTGACTCATTTTTATTGATAAATAAAATTGAAACAGTCGATTATTTTACCGGTGACTTCACAGAAGATTGGTTGACGATGGCGACTGCAATTGGTTACGACGGTTATGGCTGTGAACACTACAAGAGGAAATCGCGTTTTGTGGTGAGTTTATTTCGACTTTTACAGGGGTTTTTCAACAAAGATGTTTAGTAATAGTACATAAAAATTTACAATCAGGCCTCACGATTTTTGGCTATTGAGAAAGGCGAGTTGAAATTGATTTTCATAGCTAGGCCTGAAAAAATGTAGTCATAATGGGAAAAAAAACGTTAAGCTCATTCCCATGCTGACGCGATAGAAGAATTTTTTTTTTCTCTAAAAAAATTTCCAATGGTCAGCCCGCATCGTTTTGTGTTAGAAAAAAATGTCAAAAAAAAAGTATCCTAAAATGGTGAATTCTTCTCATCACGTTTTCGGAATACAATGTACGGGGAATCCCACTTGGGACCATTCTTTACAAAGTGAGACAGATGGCAGAGCAGGCCAAGTTGCCCTTTCGTAGGTTAGGTTGCACATGTTGAATAACGAGATAACTACCATGTCGACTTGGATTACGTGATAGACTTTCAAAACTTAGATGCTTCTACAATTCGAAAACATGTTCACTTTAATATTGTATCGTAAATTAATGCAAAATGTATTTTGTTTCAGACACCCTGCTGTAAGAAAGTCTATACATGCAGGTTTTGTCATGATGAAATGGAACAACACCCATTGAATCGCAAATCGATAAAAGAACTTGTTTGCATAGTTTGCGAAAAACGCCAACCTGTCGGGAGATGTTGTCGATATTGCTTTACTCAATTTGGTATGTACGCTTGTCTAAAGTGTAATTTCTTCGAGGATGAGGATCGCGGACAGTTTCACTGCACTGAATGTGGAATCTGCAGGGTCGGATATCGGCACCGATTTTTCCATTGCCCCACCTGTAATCTATGTCTGCCTCGTCAGATCGAAGGGATTCACAAGGTGAGTTCGATCAACTTTTCACATTCAGAAAAATCTCAATTCGTTTGTCATTCTTTTATGTTATTATTATTTTATCATCAATAGAAATATTTGATGCAATATTTCATTACAGTGCATCCAAAATGTCTCGCATGACAACTGTCCGGTGTGTCTTGAAGACCTACACTCAAGCAGATTAGCGGCGCATATTCCCAGCTGTGGGCATTTGCTTCATACCCCTTGTTATGATAAACTCATTGCAGCTGGGATGAAAGCCTGCCCTACGTGCCAAGGAGAGTTGGATGATGTGACTAAGAAAGTCACAGACTTGTTCGGACGATTCAAATGCTGAGATGGGATAATCTTATGGGAAAGGATAAGTGTAGATTAAACCTGGCTTTTCTTAGGATGTCTATCCTTGGAGATAAAATGGTGCTTGTTTTGATTGATGCATGAATAACTGATTTGCAAATCTGGTTAAAGGGATATTTTTTATAGAGTGAAACCGTCCTGGTAATTGTATCGCAAGCTGTTTAATTTTAATTAGCGCGTTAGCCACCTTTGCCCGAATATGTCAAAATATCATTGCATTTATCATATAAAAGTCTAATTGAAAATCATAAAAACGGGCTGTTGGAATATACCAGATAAGGGCGGGAATAGACAAGATAAGGTTTAATTGACACTTCTCGTTTTCTCTTTACTAAGTCAACTTTGATGCATGTTTGCATCAAATTGTCTCAAACGATTGCATCAAATATGCAATTTCATTTTCTTTTTATTTTCATTTCGCCAAGGCAAATATCTGTTTTTTGTTTGATAGAATTACGGAGATTTAGCATTTAAGATTGAGGCGTTTTCATGATCTTTCATATTATATCATTAATTGTAATTGAATACAATAAAAATATTTCTTATCTTCAATTTTTTTTCTACTTGAAAGACATCTCAATTGAAGACGAATGAAAATGCATTCATGAATCAGAGTTACACGTTGTCTTCACGTTGAAGACCTTTGTTTCAATTTAAACGTGCGATCGAGCACGTCAGTGCTCGATCAATCCGAAATCTTTCATGACTACCAAAAGACAGTCATGATATTGAAACTGAAATAATCAGTCTCGGTGGCAATCCATATCCAATCCCAGATCCTCTCTAAATGCTCATCACATTCTGAGGATCTGTACATCTAGACCAGGATGCAATGGATATGACCCGTACCACTGTCAACGTGTTAATAAAAGTTCGACCTAAACTGTAGACTTGCGGAAAAATACGACTTCTATTGCGAAATTCCAATTACTAAATTCAAACACCTTGGAAAATCCTTTATAAGCTGCGACAAGTAACGATATCATTACTGCCAAAAATTTAACTAACTTGTTTTTCAAAAAACACTAAATAAAATAATTCTGTCTATGGAAATTTTGAATCGAAGAAAAAAAGCAAGTTAAACGTTTGTAAATCTACAAAATCTTATAAACATCGACAGCTGATTTTCGAATTCTCCCGCCCCACTGGATATCGAGTTTCTCTCGCCTTCTCCCGGCAATATCCGTCGTCCATCGCAGTTTGTATCCATCCTCCAAAGTGAAACGACGTATACCCCCTTGGATGGGTTGTGTGGCCTCGTGAAACAGTGGTTGTGAGCGTCGTTGAGGTCGAGTTAAACGAAGTTAAATCACAGACGTGTATGTTACACGATTCCGAAGAGCGGGATATTCTACTATTCATCGCAACATTCCCAATTGACAGCATTTTCGAGCCTCTCTCGTAGTGATACATACTCCCTCGTATCGCCTGAAATGCTCCCCCCGAATTGATCCCCAGGTGTGCAATCCTCGTATCTTCAGAGTACACGAGTCAATAAAATGACATCATTTAATCGGTCTCACTGTCGCCCAGACGACGAGATACCCACGTCCCCAGTATAATCACACAACCTCAAACTTCAAGTCAAAATTAAAATCGATTCCCTGACTTTCAATAGTATTTCAAACAACGTAAATTAATCCATTATCCAATTGATGAAGAATAAAAGATAAATAGACTGGAGAGTTGATTTGGCTCATGCATAACCTATATTTCATACATTTGGAGAATATTTTTTCTTGTAACGAGGAGAAAAAAAAATCGAGATTGTGTTAATTAACCGTACAAATTGACAGTGGTTACGAAGGAACTGGCGTTATCCAAGAAAGTTTATCGTTTGCATTTGGCAGTTTTGTGACTGTGCACCTGGCTTATTTATTCTCATTGATAAATATACTTAGAACTGAGGATTATTCTATTGATGATTGCTGGAGGATGGAGAAGAGAGAGGAGCAGGTAGTCAATGACGTCGATATTGACGAGCAGGGTGAACTGAAGAAGAATGATGATGACGAGGGTGATGGCACTGACGAGCATTATGGATGTACGCATTACAAGAGAAAATCAAAATTTGTGGTAAGTTTTTTTTCTCGAAGAATATGTTGGGGTATGGACTTGTTATTGTTCCTCTGCGCCCCTCTGGGGGAGCTTGCCAATGGCGGGAGCAATCGATCCGAGGAGTGTTTGTGTATTATGAGTGAGAAAACGTGAAACCAAGCTGATGATCAACTCTTGAGTCTTTTTCTGAGTGAAAAATGGCCCCGATAATTTCATTTAGTCATTGACGATCGTTGATTTCTTGTTTTTTATCTTGCTTTGTTGAATGCTTTTAGAAGATAGCCTTTGATAGTCGAATATTTACTTGACTAATGATGAATGATAATAGAGGAGTAATTCAGCGATCGAGTGACGAAACAGACTAGCACATCAGCCGTCTTTTTGAGACGTTCCAAAGTTAATAAGTCCGTTTCTTGACGTAAAAGTTTTCAGTCATGTAATTCCATAATATCATAGAATGTTCCTTGTCTGAAATTTTCTCAGTGACAGAAGAAAAACCTCTACATCACCTCCAATGGATAATTTAGGAAACATTACATAATTATTAAGGCGTTTTCCTAGCACAAAAAATGTTTCGTTTAATCTTTTGTTATCTGCGTAATTATCTCGATGATGAGTGGTTCCAACCGAAAATGTTGAAATTCTTAATGTTAGAAAGTACCATAGCCTGTCATAATTGTCTTCTGACATTCCTCCAAAAAGCCTTAAAATCACTTACTATTAAATTAGTTATTCTTGCATTCTTCCATTACTTTTTTAACTCCCGCCCCCTTGCTGCTCAACAACTATTTCCATGATGGATCATTGAAGGATTATATGATAACAGACATTTTTTATCGTAAATCTTCTCAGCTAAAAAATCTGGGGAACACAAGGAAACACAAAGTCCAAAAATAAATGACATTTAAGCAACTGTTATTACTTCATTGCTTATTACTCATCGCAAGCGATCACTTTAATGGAAAAATTGTAATGTTACGAATGTCTCAATCGTCGCTTAACGAGCCAAATGAATTCATCAATGATTAACAATTCAAATTGAAAATTAATTCGGAATAAATTTGTTCGCAGACACCTTGCTGTAACAAAGTATACACGTGCAGATTCTGTCATGATGAACAAGAGACACACACTGTGAATCGTAAAGAGGTTACTGAGTTAATTTGTGTACTCTGTGACACACGTCAGCCTGTCCAAGCCACTTGTCAAAATTGCCATTGTCGATTTGGCAAATACACTTGCCTAGAGTGTAATTTATTCGACGATGAGGATAAGAATCAGTATCACTGTGATGGATGTGGAATTTGTAGGGTCGGGGGTAAGGACAGATTTTTCCACTGCGCTAAGTGCAATATGTGCCTGCCGGTTCAGCTACAAAATGGTCACAAGGTGAGTACAATCGATTATTTTGTAATTGAATTATTCATTGAAAGCTCGAAACGAGTTGGCAGATTATCCTGTGGATATTATAGGAGGAAATGGGCTTAGAGGAGTTGAGTAGAAGATCCTTTTCGAAGAACTTTTCTTGAGTTGAAAAGAAGATAAAAAAAAGATGGTCACGCAGTTATCTTGAGGTGGAGGGAGTTCAGAGGGATTTATCAAATGATAGTGTTGAAAAAAATTGGAGCATTACAAGATCAATTGTGAAATCTTGTAATACTTTTTTTGTTTTCTCAATCAGTGACTAAATATTATATTCACCCATAAGAAATGGATAAAAATGTCATAAAAAATACGTGAACTTGACCTGCGAATCACTTGTGTGAAAAAACAATGCAACACCAACGGAATTAGTTCGTATTCACTTATAAAAAAGAATCTGTAGGAATTCAACAATCATATAATTTACCCACCAATAATTACAACACTATCCTCACGTGTGCCTCAATTTGTAGGATAATTATCACAGGAAAAAGTCATATTGAGCGAATGAAGCCAATTACAGTTTATGGTAATTCAAGGTGGAAATGACACGTAGATTATTCGTAATTGATGAGTATTGGAAAGCTAGGGAAATTTCCAAAGGTGTTTCACCTACTTCATGTCGAGAATGTAAAAAAAACTAGTGATTTTTCTTTTCGGCACTGAGGTGAAAGGGGATTATTAACGAATTTCATAAATCTGCATGACTTGATCCAACCAATTATCCAGACAAATTGACACCCTGACTAATGGACTCGATATTTTGTTGTAGTGCGTGGAAAATGTGTCCCATGCCAATTGCCCTGTGTGTCTAGAGGACATTCACACGAGTCGTATACCTTGTCACATTCCCGACTGTGGGCATTTGCTCCATCGTATCTGTTTCGAGGATCTACTACATTCCGGGCATTATGCCTGCCCTACCTGTCAAGTATCATTACTCGATATGACTGATTTATGGAGATTTCTGGATGATGAAGTAACACACACACCAATGCCACCGGAGTACAAAGATTATAAAGCTGATATTTTGTGCAAAGATTGCCATGAGGTAATTTAAAGAATATTTATTTATTCTTAATAGTTTGAGCTTTTTTATTTATTCGATATTTTTTTTTTGCAGGAATCTACAGTTAAATTTCATGTGGTTGGTCTCAAGTGTCTCAACTGCGGTAGTTACAATACCTGTAGAATCAAAGGCTCTCCGTGCCCTGGTAAGTAAGAGTCACATGGGTCGAGTACTTCCCTTTATCCAACCCAATTATCATTTCGGTGTCCCAATTTCTCCCAGGTAACGTCGTGATAAAAAAGTTAATGAATAATCAATCTTTGTAATGTAGATCCAGATGCACCAGACGGAGCAGCTGGTGGCAGTGGAGTTGGTGACCAAGAGCAATCCCAAGAGCATGGATCTCAGTAATTTACGTAATATTTTGATCCCCTTTGCAATTCTTACGATAATTACGGAGAGCTTGGTACCGAATGTAAAAATCAATGAGATACAAATGAAGAGAAATATGGAGAAAGGAACTCGTTATCAGGGATCGACTTTTAGCAAATTTTTTAATTCATTTTTCTGCTCGGGAAGATATTTCAACCATTGTAAGGATATTAATCCATCGTAGATGACATGCAACTTCGGTCTGTAGACAATATCTTTGCTATTTTCTGTTTGTCTAATTTTATAAAAATATTACGATTGACGAATCGAAATCGAGAATCATTGTTTAATGTTTTTTTGACATGTTCGGCTGAAACGGTTTAATTTCTGTCGAGCTAATGCCATTTCTGTTGTAATAATCTTTTCTTCATTCCAAGGGAAACAAAAGAAGAGAAAGTGAGAATAGGGATGAGAATCGATCAGGAAATTTACAGTTGAAGCTGAACTCACGACTTGATTGAGCCATATAGATATGTTGCGGACGTTTATCCATTTTCCACAAATATAATTTTTCCGTTTGCGAGAAAGTTGGGAATTTTTTATAATCATTTTTCAACATTTTAAACTAGATCTCTCGCCAATGAAGAATATTTTGATTTTATGCACAGAACCTTATAGGTTTTATTTTTCAAATTAAACGTTGAGAAATTATAATTTTCTTTGAGCAGTTGCAAGTTGAGGTAAACGTCCATAACGAATGTTAAGGAAAAAACGGGACTCGTTTCAGCTGCATAATTGACAGGATAATGGTGTAATTGACGACATAAGTGCATAAGTAATGAGAGAATCTTGTTGAAACTTTCGATAACATTCTGGTAATTCGTTAATACCGATATATTTACAGTAGCTAATTATATTTATAACGAGACTGGCCTCTCGATATCTTGTCCTGAATTAAATAATACGATTTAAAGACTTCGAATGAGTGAAAGTTGTATCAAGCATTGTTTTTGAAGTGAGGGGTTCTGGGAGAAAATATGTTTTTGTTGTGGGACATCAAAGAATATTCTTTTTGGGAGAATTAAATAAAAACTTTTGACATTCTCTCCTCAATCTAATGATTGTCGAGGCCATTAATTAATTTGAGGATTCTGTTCATTTGTTTAGCGAAACTTGTTGCGAATCACGTAATATCTGGTGAATGAGAAATTCAGGGTGTAATGTTAAGATGCAAGGGCCATAGGAATTGTAAAATCATCAGCAGAAATGGTCTTCATTTTTTGAACAATTCTAAAATTCAAATATCACTATTTTTGTAATGAAAGCAGTATTACTTTCGATTTCTTTCACGTAATGTATTGCAAATCAGTGATTTAAGTAAATAATGTTGCGAAACTTTTTCTGTAGCTGCAGAACTCTGCGATCGGAAAGATCTAGTGATATTTTCTCCTGAATCCCATAAAATAAAATCCAGACTTCAATTAGGTGACACTCATATAAATCGAATAGTCTTGGAAGAGAGTAATTCAGCAGGAAATGTCCAAAGATAAGTGTTATAGACCTTGCGAAATCAACGAAAGCGGTTGTCTTCAACTTTCATAAAATTCCAAACTTCGGATATTACAATTTGTATAATAAGACTTGTAATCTTGAAATTTTTTGCCAGCCAGTTTTGTTAGTTACGAAATATTTTTAAAAAGAATGATTTTTGTCAAATTCTCATCAAATCGTTTATGTAGCTGAGGAAATCTGCGGTGAGAAAAACTCATGACTCTTCCTCTAAAAGCGACTAGTTACCGTGACAATTGCAGCATAATTGAATAGTACACTAAAAAAATATTTTAATGCTTCTTACAACTTTATTGCTGACGTGAGAAGAGAATCCAAAAAAGCAGAATGAAAGACATTTTCTTCGCCATCCTGCGGGACGGTATATTTTTCTAATCAATGTCCCCCTCTCCCCAGACAGCACCCAATCACCTGTTTATGTGAAACTAGTCGATATGTAATTAAAAAATCGCTAGAGTGTGTTGTTGCAATGATTTTCAAAACTTTTTCGCTATGTAAAACTCAACTGTTTTCAAATGATTTAGTAACAATTGACTTAACATTCCATTTGCATTTCTTTTATCTGCGCGAAATGTAATGTGGAAGTTCGTCAGTGCAGCTGCAATTTTAGGAAACAAATTTATATTAATGTTATTATATATATGTAGTAGGAACTGAAGTAATGAAGGAGCAGATATTTGTGTGAATAGTTGAGTTATGAATTTTCGTAGGATAAAAGTGAGAAACGTGAGGGTTAAGACAGTGTGTTTTCGTTTTTGAGATTAATTCACTTTTTTTTTAATACACAAAGGATAATCATGAGATTTAATATGTCAGCAGAATCCTACTAGTCCTGGGTACTCTTCCCTTTGAACCGAAGAACAATCATTGTAGTTGAGTTTTTATTAATTCAACGTAATTTTACGGAAGAATCTGTCGAGTTTTAAATTTATAGACACAATTTTATGAAGCTTTTAAATATTCTATCACAACTACTTCTTTCTGAAACTTTTAATTTTGGAGTGAAACACAAATTTTACATCGTAAATTGTCAAATGAGGATTTCTACTAAATATTTTTATTTTATTGAGATTTTAAATTTAGTAGTTGTTCGGCTTATTTTGTGTTTCGATAAATTTACAAAAAAATCTTCCCAAAAATTACGTAATCTTGTTAATAAAGACTATGAGATGCATAATTTTTAATCTGAATTTCTCCCTTCTCTTGAGCCACTGTAAAAACAAGTAGGTTTGAAAAAACTAGAAGTTCTTTTTTTGTGCGATTCTTTATTATGTTGAAAACTGTAAGTTAAATACCAATTACAAAGGCTCTTTGTACGTAACGGCCGCAAATAGTGTTTTATATTATAATATAATATTCTATCAAATAAATCGGCTATAGTTATTCCCTATTCCACTCTCCATTACACATATTTACTCTCATTCATCAATCAAAAAATAGAAAAAAGGAATAATATAATTTTTTTTATATAATATGGCTTCTGTTATTCTCTCCAACAAATGTTTCCAAATATTGTTTTGTGGACGAGTCATTTGTTGGCTTAAAAATACTGGGTGATGCACTTACAAGCTCAGTAAAATAGAACTTTTTCAGGTATGACTAACAAAATAAACTTTTTAAAAATTTATTTTTTTCTCGTCAAAGACTTTTTTCAGTATTTCAGTAATTTCGTACATTTGTTTTGATGACGATTTAATGCGGTAATTTAAACACGTGAACGTGCTACGACTAGTTCCAATAATCGCGCGGCAGGACCGTCAGCCATGCATTTGAAGTCTTTTCTCTGTCAACTTTATTTTTAGTTTTTTTTTTTTTTTTTTTTTTTTTTTTTCATTAAAAGTTCAGAGAACGTGGACGCAGAGCTGGAAACCCATGCAGATTGAGAAAATTGCGAGCAGCACGAGTCATTTCCAGTTGGTCCTGGGTACGACCACATGCTACCATGGTCCATTGAGCTTCAAGATGCAGCTGAAAAAAAAAAGTGAAATCGTTAGAAAAATTTTTTGACTCAACTAAGTGGAATTAGGTCGTTGATAAGTAGTCTTGAGATAAAATATTTGATAAGGCTCTTTTAATAATAATAAAACTACAAGTCTAGTAAATCATTTACTTGATTGAAAAATAAAATCAGAATGACTCATTCTCATTCAATCAATCTTTCGCTTCCAAAAAAATCTGCAATCAAAGAAAAATGAAAAATAAAAAATACACCACTCACTTTTGGTCGTTTCTGCGGCTTGAAAATCAGAGGGCTGATACATGGACTGTCAAAGACATCAAACGTGATAGCCCTCTTGGCATTGGGCTTCCGTACAGACGTTAAATCGTGGGGAGTCTGGAAAGGATAGACACACTAGCTACAGCCGGCAAGTTTCATAGAAAAAAATGTCATAAAAATAATCGGAAAAAATTATAAATTACTCAGAAAAAAAAAAACTTCATCAACAAGTCTCTCTGTACACGATAAATCTCATCTCATTCTGTTTTGTTTAGTCGTGTGTCTGTTCAGCAGTCGAATAAAATAGAAACAGTTCTTTGGAAGATGTTTGTAGGAAGGAGACAGGACAATTACTTTGCAAGCATTAATTTGCATTAATATCTTCAATTTGTTTTTATCGAAAGAGAAAAGAGACGGGGAGTGAGCTCCGGTGACTAGGCGAGCCTCTGCAATTGGTACGTCATGCGAGCCGATCAGAAAGCATCTCCGAATGATTTCAGCCGTTGCTCAATATCTTTGGATTTTCATACTTCCTCGAAAAGCAGAATTTTTTTTTCATTTGGAAAAAAAATTCTTCTATATTTTCTTATCTTCAAAAACGTTTAGGAATTGAGCTTTGGCGAAATAGGCAGGGGGGGGGGTGATCGGGCGGGACAATGAAGGTACTTTGGTACGCTAGGCCAGGCCTGTTTTTACTAATACAAATAATAAAAAATAATAATAAGGCTCATTCGTTTGGAGTTAGTGCAGACATGCTTAAATCCAACGTAACGAAACAAAAAAAGAAAAAAACACTTATAAAGAATATATAAATAACTTTTGAAAAATTGAAAAAAACCATAATACAACACTACTCGCTCAAATTTAAATAAATGTCTTTCATTTGTACGATTCGATGACAATTATTGGAGCGAGTCTGTCTCTTTTTTTTGTTCAAATAAATTAAGTATTTTAATGTAATATTTGTGATAATTATTAATTAAAATTTACTGGGGTTACGTTAAATTTCTTTTTGTCATTTTGCTTGTCAACTTTTTGGAATAAATTAATTCTCGTTTAATTTATAAATAATTAACAGGGATGTTTTAATTATTCAAGTGTTACTTTAGGGTTTAAATAGGGAAAATTGAGAATTGTTAAATAAATAATTCCTGGGGTCAAGTATTGAATTAAACTTGACTTTTACTTAGTTATTTTCAGGGAAAGGAATTTTAAGAGTTAATAATTAATAGAAACATAAATAATGAGAGAAAAAAATCTTTGGGGAGAGGATGGGATTTCCTCGGGACAATAAAACGTCTTTTTTTCACCACCGGAAGAAGTTCCGGTTACACGCAAGAGAGAGGGATCCATGGACAAGTGGATTCTCGTATTAATTAATAAAACAAAATTCACCGGGTTAATTCAACAACGTAACTTAATTAAAGGAAAAAAGAGAGATAATTTTGTTTTCTTCACGAGGAAAATAATTAAACAAACAATATATTAGAAGAGGCATGATAGAATTAGAAAGAAAAAATAGGCCGGCTAGCGTGTCTACAGGCGATTGGAGCGAGAGTAGAACCAGGATAGGGCAGGTTGATGGGTTTGAGGGGTATTTTGATTTTGGGAATGGTCTACCTTTAGTGGACTCGGCCCAGCCGCTAAAAAACTGTCTTCCAGAGCCATTGATGCTGGAGAAAATAACACTGATGTGTCTATACTTTTACTCTGAAAAAAAAAAATTGGAAATCAGTTTTTTGTATTGTAAACCCATTGAAAAATACAGCATGAGTCCTACAAAAATGAGAGAAGTATTGTTTTGTATAAACTTTTCCCAGCTATGCAAAATTGAATATTCAACTGCTCATGAACAGGTAAGAGAATCGAAGTTTCGAAATGTTTTAATTATTAAATCAATAAAATAGAAATAGATCAAATTCCAAAAGTCTGTTAAAAGCTCAAAGGCTATCTTCCGATATTCCTCAAATTTCATTTTTGTTTTTAACAATCCAAACTTTTCTCATGTTATTCTAGGAAAAGTCTTTTGGTGGTTAATTACCGGAGTTTCGACAGCAAAACTCATGTCAGAGCTGTCTGTTGAGGTCGCCCATGCTTGACAAAGGGCTTTGCGTGCCCTTTTCCCCCCAGGTGCACTATTTTCCTTTCCACGTCGTCGTCCAGTGCCGTAACCAGAGTCCTGGAGCATACTGCTGCTGGCCAAACTCTCACGATCAGTTTCCTGCTTGATAATTTCGGTGAGTGCATCCAGACGACTTGGGGTGGCTGGCAATTGCGTTGCAGCTCCGCTGCGTCTTTCAATCTCAGCAAGTGCATCCTTGAAAGGAGTGGGAGTCCTCGGAGTGTTGCCATCGTTGTGTCCACGACGAAGTCCAGAGGGTTGAGGAGTAGTAAGGGTCCCTGGGGAGCCCTTGGGTGTGCTGGCACGTATCCACGACGATTCTGGGCTCGCTAAACTGTTGAGGAATTGCGAGGGGCTGAAGGGAAGTTGCTTTATAGGGGTCGAGGGGGCTGTCGTTGCCTCCTGGGAGGATGTCCCCATGAGGAAGTCCTGGTGACCACTGTCCGGAGTCTCGGTACGGGGGAGAATGTGCTGGAAGCCTCGACGTTTGCGGAGAATAGAGGGCGGACTTAGTCCGCCATCTTCGTCGTCTTCAAGGTCTGGCATTGGCAGGAGACGAATGTCTGAGGTATTCGACGAGGCTTCTGCGCCCATGTTCAGATTGAAGTATCTGGAGATACAAATATTTTTTTAATTTTTCAAAAGAGTTAATTGTGCCTTAAAACTCCTCCTACATATTCGAGCTTCTTTTACAAATGTCATCATGATTCAGGAAAAAATAAAAAAATATCTCTGGCTGAATTTCTCGAGGTTTTTTACTTTGAAGATGTGAAGGTAATAAATCTATTTCATTTCACAAATTGTGCATTCCTCACACATCCAGTTAAGAAAAATTAATTAATCATGTATTCAGTGCCGAAGAGATTCAAACATATCGTAAAATGAAATGTAGATGACATAACAAATATACATACTTGGAGAACGGTGAAATAATTGGTTTTCTATCGTTGATAGGTTCGTCGGGCCTCTCGTCCATCTGTATAATACTCTGTAGATAATTCGTTTGAGATTGTTGCTGTATCATAGAATGCTGGGGCGTTTGTCCCCAGGCGCCAGTCCAGTCTAGTGAATCAATCTCTAAACTCCCTGAGGTCACAGTTGCCCGACTATCCTCGGCCTTGATCTCAACCTTCACGGATTGTTCCTGGCACGAGGATTCCTCCGCTGTTGGCTCTTTCTTGACGGTCTCCGTTGTTTTTCTCCTACCACGACCTGATAATTTGAATGATAAAAAAATCACAGTTACGATCTCCAATAAAGACGTCCCAAAGCCATTTTTCATTCGTTTTAAATCCATTTTATCTGAATGTTTTTGATTAATTTCGGTATATACCTCTGCTGCCAGTGGTTCTTCCCTCCTCTGCCTCGTATTTTCTTCGCATAGTGCTGTTCCAGTGATTCTTTATAGCATTGTCTGTCCTTCCAGGAAGGAGTTTAGCTATTTTTGCCCACTGATTGCCAACGCGTCTGTGTGCTTCGACAATTATCTTGTCCTCAGCATCAGTCCACGCTGTTTTCTTTATTCCTGGGTTCAGGTGATTGTGCCATCTCTCTCGACACTGCTTACCGATTCGGCCCTTCAAGTGTCGGGCTATGAGGGTCCATTTCTTGGGACCGTAACGATCGACGAGCTCCACGACTTTCTCGTCCTCCTGGAGATAAAATAAATCAGTTAGTACTTAATCGTGAATGATCGGGAGATGATGCAAAATGATTACTTCGCGGTAATCTCTGCAGGAAAATGCTCCGAGACACGAAAGACTGGTTTTTATATTTTTTAAATTGAATGATATTCCACTGTTATTCTTTATCTTATTGTTCGCCTGAAGATATCTTCCCCAAATTGAATCGATTTACTGGCTGGCAGAAAATAAAGCCTTCACGAGAACATAATCATCAAATTGAGGGTTCAGATAAACTATCGTTAATGACACAACTTTTAGGATTACTCATATTTCCCTCGTGAATGTGAGAAGAAAGATTCGAAGGACTGAAAATTGCAGACACACATATCTTCTCCCAGGTTGTTTATTTAATTCTTAACCGGAGAAAATCGAACTTGCATTCCAAAACCTATATATAATCATCCCGAACTTTCACAATGCGGCAAGATCCCGAGAGCCGCCGAAAAAGGCCCGGAACGATTGATCACGTGTGGGAAAAAATCAATTTATGCACCAAGATATAAAAAAAATCATCCTTGATCATGTACGACCGATAGATTTTTTATCTCTTAATTATTGGGTCGCACGTACTTCCTGGTCTCGAAAAATGCATTAAATGAATCTTCAAAAGGTGATCAAGGTTTACGTCTCGTTCATGAGAAAAAAATAATCTCCAGATATAGCGGTGTAACACACAGAGGCACAAACAAGTCCCTCGTCTCGCAGTGTGAGTTGAAAATTCGCAGAATTTCAGCATTGGAGGTTCACCGTCGCCCCTTAAGGGAGAGGATAAAGCCGATGGAGTGGAAGGTAAAGGTGGAGGGCAAGGAACGAGGTAAAAAGGCATCTCGAGAGGCGGGAATGGCCCCACGCAAACCACGGAGACCTGGGTAACGAAAACTTATTCGGTCTTTCATGGCACGTACAGAGGAGAAAAGATGCATGGGAATGCATGTGGTTACATGGTAGAGTGAGATACCAGACCTTTATGCCCTTGGCTCTTGTTGCTGAGTGCATTGGCACTGGGATAAACGTCGTGAGAGGTGCAGCATCACCTTCGGGATACGAAAAAACCAGCTCAAGAGTATTCGCCAAATGCATATACACGTGTGCGTGCGCTACGAGGAGACCAGGTATAACTCAAGGTATAGCACAAGGTTTTGTGGGTCGCTCAAGATTATGGGAGAGACGAGACGTGAATTGCAAACAAAGAGGGCCATCAAATAAAGTCGTATGGGAATTTTTATGGTTTATAAACATACATTTTTTCGCACTTGTAACATTATTTTTGCAATCATTTTTGATTCTCAAAATTGCTTTCTTGGGGACTGCAAGAAGCTTCAAATAATGTCGGTTAGTGAAGTGAAATTTTCAGTGAATAATCGGTACGGAAATATCAATTGTTTGTTGTTAAGAAGAGTAGTTCAAAAAAGTATTGTCCCTCGAAAAAGGCATTTCGGTTTATCAAAAAAAAATCAGAATGAAAAGTAAATATCTCAACGCACTTCCGGCCCTCAATCCGTACAACTTTTCTATTCATTACTTGTAGTGATTCATGAAACAAAAAATAAATTACGCAACCCGGAAAGACACATGAGGCTCCCAAAAGCTTGCGTGTTTGAATCGCAAAGGCCCCTCGGGGCGAGTTCCCATTCCCCAGGACCACTTAGAGAGGAGTCCACAGTCGGAAAAGTTTCAAACGAAACCTGTTCTCAGCGAGCCCGGCATCCGTCTCATTATGAGGCCCTCTCTGTCCCTCCTGCCGAAAAAAGGTAGCCCAAGGGTCTTCGCCGAGGACGCGAAATATGGAGGGTTAAAGTCCCTACCCGGATGCCAAGGTTTATTGACATGTTTTTTTTTCTTTTTTAAATTGCTCTAAAATTGCAACTCTACCTCTTTGGTCCACGGGCCCTTTACAAGTTCTGGATTGACGACTTTGGCCCATCGCTGTTGACACTGTACGTCACTTCGGTCTGGAAAATGTGCGGCGACAGCGTCCCATCTTAATCCAGAGCCCAATTTTTCGGCGTTGCTTACTAGCTGCTTTAATAAATTGTCCTGGACAAAAAAATATAAATATCAGAATAGTTGCAAAATACTTCACAAAAAATTGTTCACAATTGGCAGAACCTCAATAAAATCCGAAGGGCCTCCGAAAAATTGATAATCATTTTTTTCTATTTTGGTACTCATTCGACATCATTAGAAAGACTTGTGGTTCCCCTCCGAAAATTACAAAACTCCACGCACATTAATAAACGTACAATTCCCCATTTTCCCACCCCAAGATGAAAGGCCTAAAAAACCAGTCCAATTTCCCCGAATTTTCCTCCCCTCAATAGTAAAAATTCCAAAACATTCCAGAAAAGCTTAATTTTTTCTAATTCAGAATCAGGGGAGCAAAAACCTCCAAATAAACTACACGTGGGACAAGGCCGCATGAACTTTCCCATGGGAAACCGTATACCTCGAGATCTGACATCAATTGGCGAGTGAGAGAGGGAGAGAGAACAGGTAACATTTAGGGTCATCCCCATCTGTCCTCGTTCCTCGATTACGTAGGGGCGAAAAAATTTTTTTTGTCCAAGGTGTACCAACCCTTCATTTTACCTCTATTATTACTAAAGTCCCAGCAAGGACCGGCCGAACTGGGTGGTTTTTATCTAATCTCAATGATTCCAAAGACCATTCTCAATGTCCCCTCTCCCAATTTCGTTTACTCTCATTGAAATATTTAAAGGGATTGTTGAGAAGCCTTACCTCCTCTTTAGTCCATCGACCCTTGTTTATATGCTTGCCCTGTGGTGCAGTTGCACCGCTGTTAGCTGATGCAGGGGCATTTGCATTGTGAGCATTTGCCTGATAAGATTGGACATTGTAGTCGCTCTCTGATTCATCCCCACTGCTCGAGTCGTAGCCAGACCTCGACCTGTAATGCAGAATACAAAATTTATGAATTTCAATGAGTCGATCAAGTGTCTATGCAAATTTTAGGGAGGGGATTGGAGCATTAAAATATTCAGAGTTTATGGCAAAATCGAAATTCCGCTCGGTTCAGCGACTATCTGATCCTATCGTATCGCATTCAATGAAATTTTTATTAATCAATTTAATTGAATGAGACGAGCTCTCACCGATGAATTCAAATTTATTCAAATCATTGACTATCATGATTTTTTTATTCAGGAGTTGTGCAATATTTATTCATTCGCTTTGGCGTGAGAAGTGGATAAATTGATTTGGCTTTCAGTACATTATTGTATCCGAATCGATGTTCTTTTTTTATTGAGGGTATGTACTGATTTTTTAAAGACTTTTTCTAATAAATTCAACTGCCCATAAGACAAATCCAATGATAGTTTATTTCAGATCTACGACATTGAGAAGAAATTATTTTATTGCTCATTGGGTGTTTCACATCTCTCCACAGATTTTACTCAAGTTTTAAATCTTTCTCAAATTTAACAGATTTGAATAAATTAATAAAGAACTCATTCTCTACAACACGCTAAGAGTCTGCTGATATAGTCGACAAAACCTGTTTGTTTCAAAAATATTTGCGGAACAGTCGAGACAAGTTCTAAGACCCATTCAGTCTCGTTCCCACAACTTTATTCTCCTATTTAACCAAAAACCATCTTCATTCTTATGACCATTTGTCGCTTCCTGGATCAATAGACAATTCTAATCTCCAAAAGGAAGTGCGCAAACAAGAAGAGTCAAGAGATCCCCAATTTGAAAAACGCTTCGTTGAACATCCTTCCTCCAATTCCATTGTCAATCTGATTTTGCTTTCTTCCACATCTCCTTTATTTTCATTTACTTCTTTGCACCCACTTTCTTATTCTTCACGGCTTCTTCGCGCCCTCCTAATACTGCTCCGGATGAGCCAACGACCACATCCTGTCCCTAGAGGGTACAAAACTCGCCACAAGTGTCTCCTTTACACGCTTTAATTAATTTCCTGTCGAAAACGGAAAACGACTGCACCTCATGAACTTCCCATATTTTTTTGTCCCCTTGTTTTACAACCCTTGGGAAACACTTGTCAATCGCTTCCTCCCAGCCATTCAGCGATTCAAACTTTCACCATTGAGATCCCATGTTTCTGAGATTTTTTTTTCTTCTGCTGTCAAGAGATGATTTTTAGAAACTGTAAATCTTCTTAGGTGCCATTTGTTCAAGGCCGCAATGAGGCTCCCACAATTCTCAATAGTTCCTTTTGCTCTCTCCTGCATTGGATATCAAGCGTCTCGTCTTGATGATACCACTTCCACGAAGCTCTGTGCTTATTACATTTTACGGTGACGTCACGAATGACCGTTGCACATTTTTTATAACGAGGAATTATTTTTTTTTGCGAATCTGAGAATAATAAAGTTAGGTCTCCTATGAGATATCCGAAGGTATTTGAAACTCGGAGTTCAGGAGAAATGTCAAAGATCTCCTGTGGGCTAAATCTAATTGGACACAAAGGATTCTGTGAGGCTTTCTGATACAGACATCTTCGTGAAGGTCTTGGAGATTTCTCTTTTTGAATAATTCCCGTTATTTTATACCAGAAATCTGCTTATTCATTTCCAAAAATTACTCATAGATTTAAAGCATTTATCAAACAATAAAATACTCAGTGCCAATATATTTGTAAGAATATTTCTAACAGAAGTGTTTTTCTAAATAACATCAGAAGATGCTTTGACACCTGAAAAAACTTGACATCATCCCTCATAATTCCATAAATCGGATTGAAAAACAAAATCAACCTTTCCACTTCACCCCTTCTTCACAAAAATTTCATCGACGTTGCTCCCTCCCTCATTGAAAAACAACCAAATCCCCTCCCTGACAATCCGACAAATAAAATATTCACCCCCAAAATCCAGTAAGTGCAAAAAAAATATATTAATGAAATTCAAAAAAGATTCTCAGTTTCGATGGTAAATAAACTCACTCACGAATCGATATGCGTGCATTTTGAGGTGGTGAATTGTTGTGTATAGCAACCGCTCAATAATAATGTTCGTCTCGCCCCCCTGCACAGACAGCTGTGTCTGCAATCTCCCTCCCCCCATTTTTATAATATATATATCTCTCTCTTTCACGTTAGTCACATCGCATTGCCATCCCCCATGCCACTTTTGGGGGAGGCTAATAACAATGACTATGGGACACACACCAAGTTGGTTGCACATGCCGTAAGCATATGCCAGAGACCCAGAAGGGCTCTCTTTCACATACAGATGGCCTCGAGGGATTTTTGTATTAAAAAAAGAAGGACACAAAGATAGTGCACAGAGGGGGCCTCAACAACCTTATCATCTCCCACCCAGATCTCTCCCCCCTATGAATCGATCGTGAAAAAATAGGGGATAAGTGAAGTCTTTGTTGGGATGGGATCAGGTAACCAAGTGGGAGATATTTAATTGCGTGTGACGCATTTTATTTTATTGATTTTTGTTGAAATTTTACTGGAATAAATTTTTATACTCATGAGTTTTTCCCTTCTGTGGGAATCATCTCCGGTAACGGGTGGATTTGGGGAAAAATTTTGATTTTTGTGGGAAATGTCTTTAGCATTAAAAAGTGTTCTTTGACTTCCTCTCATGAGATTGATAATTTTTTATACTATTGAAAAAAATATATCAAGTTGCGTTACATAACAATTTTTCCTCGACAGCTGAAATTTTCTAATAAACATTGGTCTATCCCTATTAAATTTGGAGATTTTTATCAGAATGATGAAGAGTGCTCTTCAAAAATTCTTATTTGCAGAGGCGTTTAATTCAACAAGATTCTGAGAGCTTATAATTGATCTATTAGCATATGCAAATAACTTTGATCCCCTGGCGCTAAGGATTGAAAATTGAAGTGTCACTAGATGTCAAGATCATCGAAAATGCAAGAGCAAAAATTTCTTTTGTTGATTCAAAAGTGGAATGAAAGAGGCAAATATAAAAAATTTGATGAATTACAAACCACTTCTCACTTTCATCTGGCAACCGTCTAATTTTATGTACATTCCTGGCGTGTTTATTAGCGAAGACTGGGTGGCGACGAAAAAGAGTGTATGAGCGGCTCGTTATGTAAAATTGCCTCTCCCAAGCGAATTCGGACATGGGCGGCTTTTTAAAGAGCCCAACGGTCGTTTCTATCCTTGGATTTGAATCGGCACGTGTAACGTGGATTGATTTTTCGCGCAAATACCTGTGAGAAGGAAGCTGTGGTCTTGTGTTAATCCTAACCGGGTTCAAACGGATATGCTTGGATAATAGATCAGTGTCTACTTGTGATTGATTATAGCAATGAATGAATTACCGAAGGCCTTTTGTTCCTTCATATACAATCGCGGGAACATTTCAATAAATAAATGAAACAAATGAATTCCTTTAGGAAATCGTGAAAAAAAATTCTGAGGGAATTATTTTTTTCCATTTTGGTAATTCTGAAATAGATTTATCTATTCTACCGGCATCCATCTTCATCGGTGTGAGTTAGGGGGTGACCGGTAGGGGTTGGTAGACTTCGAACAAGCGATGAGACCCTTCCGTTCAACATCCAATTAGAATCAAATTACGTGAAAATGTAGTCGTAGTTCGAAAATAATTCCCCTTCCAGCGGTTTTCCCCAATTTCAGCTACAAAAAGATTTATCAAACAAATTAAAAAACTTGTTTAGTAATATTTTATCATTCATTAAATTATCCGCTGAACAACTTCCTTTCGGAGATTTTTGCCAACTAAAAGTCTAATTTCCTGTAATTTCTCATCTAAACTTCTCCCCCTCCCCAATTCGACATTTCACGGCGTCTCAAGCCCCCGTCAAATTCTCAGTACACCCCGCAGTTTCCTCTCCGAATGATTCTCCCCATAAACCATCCATAATTTCTCCACCACCCATCGTTGAAACACCCGTATAACCGTGAAGCCTTTAACGACGCCGTGCACGCATACATAACTTGAAAAAACCCCCAGGCAGGTGCCACAATCGCCAGCTGTCCCTAGGAAACTACCGCAGGAGGCGGTGATGTTCGATCAAGACGATCGTAAGCTCTATTTCAAGACTTTTCCTGCATTAGCATTGCCTCTAACAGCTGTCACCAACAAAAGATATTTTGGCACGAGCCAAAATAATGTTATTTTTTTTTCCCCTTCGATCTTCTCTTTTTGGTGGTAAAAGTCATCCGCATTTCGATGCTTTAT
The DNA here is from genome assembly GCF_034640455.1 of Diachasmimorpha longicaudata. Lineage (NCBI taxonomy): Eukaryota > Metazoa > Arthropoda > Insecta > Hymenoptera > Braconidae > Diachasmimorpha > Diachasmimorpha longicaudata. The sequence continues at coordinate 12,958,675 of NC_087225.1, forward strand.
GTCGTGAGAGGTCGTCTTCAGAAAGGGGAGAGACAATCTTAGGTATATTATATACCTGAAGGCCCTTTAAATTCGAGGAACGTCTTGGAGCCTTCGGTCAGCTGAGCACTCCAACTTCCATCCCCAAAAAAAATACCATTGCTTCATTCTTCCGTCTTCGACCTTCTTCGCATTCTTCGTTTGAAGTTGCCTCCTTTCTTTTATATTTCAGGGGTTTTAATGGCACCCAAGGGTTTCACAAACTTGTTAAATACCTGAAGTGGTACCTGCGGGTCCTCGGGCCACCCGAAGGAGCGCCTATCGTGACCGTGAGGGCTCTGGCATTAGCATTATCTTCGACGAGTGAAAAATAAAATTGTTCGATATGCATCTGTGAATTTGCGGGGAGTTTAATCGAACTGTCAGGGTCAGTGTGTTGACATATAGCGAGAAATCGAGGGCGATCTACTTCGAGGACAGTTGGGGGATTGTTTTTGTAAGTGCTCCCGTTTTATAATGTCAGATCTCTTCACCCACTTCAGGGAGATTTTAAGATCATTGTTTTTAATACTGTTGTGTCCTTGAGAATTTTTTATTCTGAGTTTCACTTATGGAGAATTCAACAGATAGACTATTCTGAGAATTCAAGAATTTTTTTTGAAGCTCGAGAATTTAGAAATCGAGGGGCAGGACAGGTCCATTGAATAGATCGGGAAACTTCCACTGTAAAGCACTACCTGCGACCATCTCAAACTTCAGATCTTGAGGATACGAAGAAGAAAAATTTTCTGGGAACTAAGTTCCATCAGTTATCGTGTAAAATACTGTCGGATCGAAACGCACACCCCTGAGTCTTCACTTCAGCGGTTATATTCAGCTTCATCCAAAATATATTCTTGGATTTTTAATAGGAAATACGATTTTTTAAGTCTGTCATTACACAAGATCCGTATTAAATTCACCCATGAGGAAATCCTTCGGACTTTCCTGTCTTCAAAGAGCTTCGCCTCAGAATATTCAAAGGAAGTGAATTTATGTTGTCAAGCAATAAACAGTGTCACTATCTAGCCCCTCGGATCGTCACCGGGTAGGAAATAAAAATTAGTACGACCATCTGGGCACTTCCCCTCGTTCAATTCGACGTCCCGTCTTCCACGTGTGCCCAAAAGTCCTTTCCCCATCCACCTTTTACTTCAAGTCAGTTTAGTTTAGCTTGGTAAGTTCCGTTCCCTTATTTTTCCTTCCTCCTTTTTTTTGCGTTCCTTTGGCTGCAACCTCCGGTCTTCACCCCTCTTCCTCCTCGTTGACGTCCGGGTGGTACCGCATCGTCGCGCAACAATAAACGGGGGTAAGGACCCATTGGGTGTAACGACTCTGTTGGGGTGGTAAAGAACATTAGTTCTGAAATTTTACAGCAATTCTTTCGATCGAGCAGCTCACTGCGCAGTTCCTTCGACCTCTACCTCACAAACTGCTTCAAAATTCTCAAAATTTTTTTTACAAAAAAAAGTATTCAGATAAAATAATTCAGAGACGCGAAGTTCGTGGGAAATCTTCTCCGAAAGTTCATCCTCCACACGATATCGTGAAAATAATCATCATAATTTCACCATCAAACTCCCCTCGAGTTCAGTTTCTCCATTTGCTCTCCGATTAATGACCGATGACTTATCGTCTCGCGTTGAAGTCTTGATCTTACCGATTTTCATGAATGAAATAAAAATCTTCATTCAGAAAAAGGAGAAAGGACCCGTGATTCATCGTCACTCGATCCTCAGTTGTGCATCCACGGCGCCAGGGCCTCGGGGTCTTATCTCACTCTCTCTTCCTCACATTCACTCATATGATCTCTCTTCTCCCATTATTATTATGACTTTATGGTACACGCGTGGGCGACCTGATCGCAAAAACACATCGCCGACTTCTGCATTGCATTCCCACGCCGTTTTAGCTCACAATACTATTTTCAGATCAACATAGAAGTTTGTTTATGTTTACGCTCTTCCGAAACAGCCTTCATTTGATTTCGGAATTTTTATGAGTTTCCAAGTCTTTCCCCCTTTTGGGTGAGTGGTAGGAAGTGTCAGGTCGAAGGTTGAAGATAAGATTAGTGGCTGCATCTATGCGCTCGTAGAAACTTCTCCTCAAGTCGAATTGTTCAAGTATTACATTACGTCACAAATATATAAGACGACTCTTTTGTAATTTCACTGAGAGCAGGAAAAAGATCGTTAAAAAAATAATACGGAAATAATGAGCAATGTCAAACTTTCGTAATAAATAACGTAAAACTTATCACTGGCAGACAATTTTTTCAAAGCTTGAATTTTTTTTTTCATCCATACACGTAACCATTCACGCACAATTTACATGTACTATTTTACAAGAGAATATGTTATTTTTCCATATCCAGTTGTAGTAGAACTGCTGGCTCCAGCGATAATAAAAAAATAATCATGTCTCATTCCATTACGCAATCCTCCGCGGTTGACCCACATCGCCAACTGAAAATATTATTCACTTCATCATCAACATTGTTATCATAATTGAGCCGAGCAGACCCACCAAATGTCCTCGATAACATCCATCCAGGCCCCGAAAAAAAAAAAAAAACAACAAGGTACTGAATTAGGGGATAAGGAAAAACACGTACACGCACGTTTTGAGACAAACGTATCAGCGTAGATGCACGAAGTGGAGGGTCAGGGTGTTCACGCAGCCCTTATACAAGACATCTGGCTACCACCTGCCTCGATACCCGCGCCCTTGCGCCGCGACTCTCGCTCACCACTCTTGTCTCTCTCTCTCTCTCTTACCCACCACTCGACGATCAAAGAAGGGGAAAAAATTATAATTCCTCAGCGTTAAATACACCGACGCTCATTCCTCCTGCATTTTAAATTCACTAATACAAATGAGTCAGGAGTAAAAAAAAAGGTGAAATTAAGGGGGGGATGGAGAGAGTGCATCCACCTTTCGTGTATGGTAAAGAGGAAAGGTAGAAGGCCGAGGGGTGCTGTGGCCTTTGGTTTCATCACCCCCCCCCCCCAATCCAACCCCTCGCCCTCGCCCCTTGCACCTCACCTTATGGCTACCATCACCCCTATTTTTTCCTTCGCTCTCTTTTTCGCATTGGCATACATTTGTTCGCGACTATGTGCTCGGTTCCCATGACAAGTGCCATTCTAGTTTTCCGTGTGAATCTTTAATTCTACCCCCGTGGGAATAACCAATGAGGATTGATGCAGGGTGAGCTCAGATATATATATATATTTTTTTTTGTATTCTAATGGAGTGACCATTTGGAGCACAAGAGACGCCCACTGATCTGCTTATACTGTATTCCCCTAATACTATTTTGGGGGAAATTGACAATTGGGTTTTTGGGGCGATTGGCTTTTCATGAGTTATGAATGACATTTATGATGTTTTTTTTCGGAGTGTTCAGAAATTGAAACTATGGGTACGCAGTGTTCGCATGGATCGAAGGGATTCCCCGTTTTCACCCTTGACTTTTTTACGTACATTATTACGTTGGATAAATTAATATCGCGAATATTTGGCAGTTGAAGAAAAAAAGTTGCACGAATTTTCATTTAAAAGGACTCGCGATGCTTCCCTTTAAATCTGCTTGGCTCCATCGGGTGAATATTTTTAGAATATATTCTTTGAGAGAAGAACCAGAAATTTTTCATTGCTTATAAAGTTCTGGATGAAAGAGATCTTTAAAAATCATTCCCCTAAAGATATTATTTCGTGATCGTTCAATGGAATTGAATCCCCTCTGGACGAAAAAATTTGCAAATATTTTTTGTTTCATTCAAATAAGGGTGAAGTGAGTCTCTCCATTCATCTCTTCAGAGCCTCTCTAATTTTTTAGAATCTGTAGAACTGAAAAGTATGTACCAATAAAGCCCCCGAGCAGATGCATGCAATCAGGCTTCTTCTCAATGGTACGTCTACCGAGACCAGTCTGGTAGCAACCCCCGGGGTTTAAATAAATTCTCTGTTTTCTCTCGTCTTTTCTCCCCCTCGCCCTTCTGAGGCGCCCCAGACGTCTTAGAGGGCAGTGAAAAAAAAAACGTACCCCTTTGTACAAATTTGCAATTTGGCATTTAAGTCGACTCACTTCCCCTCGCATGGGCGCTACACGTGAAAACGAGGTCGCAGCTGGCTACCTATCAGTGTCTTTCATTGTTTAATTTTTAAAAACGCCAATGAAACAAAGCATTTTTTAAATTCCTGATAAAATCAGTTCAGAAAATAAAATTAATAAATTCAGAAACGATTCTTAGCTTTTGTTGGTCGAATTAGCGATTAGTTATCAGCTATAGTGCAACGGTGAATGACATAAAAAGTTTAAACACATGTTGATTTATGAACAACGAGTGTTAAAAACAAAATACGAAGTTTCATCCGCTTTGAAAAATAAAAATTCCCATTATTCTCATATTTGAGTAAAAAATCGTCCTTCTTTAGAAAAAATGTCATTGACACTCACAGAATCCCCATAATTAGAAAAACTCGCGCATTGCTGGCGGTGTCGCCTTGATTCCGCAAAAGGTATGCTAATACCACCTGAGAAAAGGTGCCCAATGCTTCTCCTATACCGAGTTAAAGATCCCCATTCACGAGAAATAAATGGCCGAAACGAGAGAAAAAAAAATTCACAATCTCAAATTCCCAACGAGAGAGCAGATTCAGGGCCAGAACAGGTAAAACACTCGCGGTTAAACCGGATTAAAACTTCCACCGCTGCGGATCATTTTCAGTTGGCAAAAGGTTTCCCAGGAAATCCCACAAAAGATTGACGAAAAATAAACATCTTCCTCGGTCCCTTCCACCGATCCAATCTTTGGTCTCAATCTCTCAATGTAACCCTCAAGGCTTATTATCCACTCAATAAATTACTCAAACAAGTGTTAACTGATTCGCTCCAGTGGTACTAACGTCAGTTAGAACAGTGATAATGTCCGCATCCTACTGATATATGTTATATCAGCCCAAACTTCCGGTTGAATCCAATTAAAAATACGACGATTAAACGATGTAAATGGAAATGGGCATGGCGAAGAGATATTGAATATAAATAATCCGGCAGAGCAGCTGATCCGTGTGTCCCAATGAATAAAGAATCAGTAATTAACAGAATTGTTTAAGCAAAAAGGAGAACTTTCATAACATTTTTACAGGAAATTCCGTTGGGCGCAAGTACCAGGTATTTCTCGATAACTGCATAATTACATAACTGCAATTGACACTTTAATAACAATTCGTAAAACTCCGCCCACTAATCAAAAATCAATTAAGACTTAGATATAAATTGCCATCATTATTTACATTGTTGTACTTCTTTTGTCTTAGCACAACCAACTGACAGTTCAAAAGGTTCTAAACAAACAAAAAACAATTACAAATAAAGTATTGCATGATTTTTAACTATAAGAATGTCCCCACTCCAAAATGCATTCTTCAATTTTGAAAAAAATCCTCCAGTCGGAGAAGTTTTCTAACTCGATAAAATTTCTCTCAAATAAAAAATATTTAAATTTCTTCGAGTCTTCCCCTTCGCCAGCGCATTTCCAATTAACTCCCTCGTATATCCTAAATAAACAACGAAGAAAAAAAAATGATCAAAAACGTGGGAGAATAAACATGCCTCAAATGTCAACAATCCACACTCAGCCCCCCACCCGTCCCCCCATGAATGTTCATCAACCCAATGATTGAAGAAATGAAAAACAACAGAGTTGTGTAATCATGACAAATAATTAAATGACTTACGCCTCAGTAGGTGGTGGTGAATAAAAAGTCGAATGATAATTGGCAATATCCACAGACTTAGCGGGGACAAGCATATCACCAGGTAGTCTCTCCATGCTTCTCCAGAATCCTCTTTAAATAAATAACTCGAAAACCAATTGTCCCTCATCTACACTATATCCATGATGTCAAGAGTGCACCCGCCACTTCAGTGTGTCATTACACATTCCACCACTGTAATGCACTCTCCGCTCGAACACGACAAGAAACCTCGCCAACTGAATCGCTCAGGGAGAGGCTGAATGTGTCTGAAGAATGTATCCAGTGAAATATCAGATCACAATATCTGCACTGTTTATCATCCCCCTCGTATCGTGAAAGCCCGAGTTGGATTCGAAAATAATTACGAGTGTCGTTTCCTGCGACCGGCTAACACTATCGATCCCTCTCGTCTCCACTTCTCTTCCCCTTTTCGAGAGCTCGAGAGGCGTCGCTGGAGCTTGCGCTTGCGTATTACTGCACACAGGGGGGGATAAATCAGAGCGCATTTACAAAGCCGCAAAAAATAAATAATCAACAATAAAGAAAAAAATAAATAAAGTAGTCGAAATGTTGTTTGGTGTAATTGAATAGTGAATGTTCAGACGTTTTGCCGCGTGCTCGAGGCGTCCCGAGGAATTTAAAAGACGAAGGGAATAGGGAAGAAGGGAGGAAAGAGAATTGGACGAGTGTCACGAGTGCTTTCGACGCTCGCTCGTATGAAACTAAGGGTTCGGGAGAGAAAAGAGGAGAATAGAGGCGGCTGTGTTGAATACTCGGGGCTCCCGAGGCATCCGAAAGTACAGATACATGTATGGGTTTGTGTGAGAGAGCACGAGGGCCCGGACGTAGGGAGGGGGCCCACCGCGTGGGGAATCGCGAGCGAGAACGACAAATGGAGCGAACGAGGGAGAAAAAGAGGGAGAACCTTTTGATGGAACGATGGCTCACGAAAATAGCCGAGTTTATGGAGGGATGTTGGCGAGTCGGCGCAACGTGGCGGCCATTAAACCAGAACCGGAGGGAAATGCACCCCTTGTGGGATCAATGTGAACGCCATGTGCTGGGGTGAGCCCCCAGAATGCAAGTTGCGACGTGAAATTATGGACATTGTCTGAGAAGATGAACAATTTAACATTTTGGAGGATCTGGGGGTGGCTATGGTTTTTTTTCGGGTTTTCAGGAATTTTTGTTTTAGTGGGTGGGGGGAGCGCTTACGAGGACAGCGCTTTTTGGAGGTTTTTGGCAGGTGATGTCAGCGATTTTGGAGATGCCAAGCGTTGGGGAGCTGCCTTCCAACAAATTCGAAGATCATAGTGTTCAGGTTTTTATTAAATTGAAGGGAGGAAAGGGAGTCTTATTTTTTATTTGATGCGGGTTCTCCTAAAAAGGTTATCAATTCGAGAATTTTATTCCTGAGTTCATGAAGTAGTTTTATAAATCAATAAAAGAGTAATTGGGATCCTAGGAATCCATATCAACACAGGGGTTGCGATTCTCCTTAATGAGAAAATGGTCGAATGGATTTTACTATTTGCCCGTGGGGTAGATAATTTTATAATGTAATTGTCAGCACTTGAAAAATTTTCGAAATATGTTTTCGAGTGCTTCAAGTTTGACGCAGGATTCTCTGTGCAGGTAGAAGAGGACGAGGAGTGGTGAATATGAAATTTGAGGTTTCCGGAGGCGCGGAAACGAAAATTTTATTGTTATTCTCTGAACTTCTGGTAATTTTTGTCGGATAATAAATATCGCGAGTATTAAAAATGCCTGTTCTTCACTTCTGTCTGGAATCCTGTGTATGATTATTTCCAAAGGGAGAATAATGGGTTGCATTGAATGGATTTTTTTGAGGTTTTCCCAAGGTGCTAGTGTTTTTATGCGATATTCATATTTTTTACCACTTGCACTTTTTGATGTTGGTTTGAGCTCTGTAATGTTTTCGAGGGTGGTCACGAAAGCAAAATGGCATTCAGAGAGACAAGTTTCCGGCCTTGAAAAGCGTACGTCTGCTGTCTCTGCCTCTTGGAAATTATGATGAAACATTTCTCTTCGAGACTCGTCATTTTCTTATGAGACAGAAACGAAAAGCTCAGACTGGTGAATTTTCTTCAAATTTTGCAGATGTGAGTTAGGAATTTCCATTCGATTTTACGATGTCTCACCATATTTTGTTCACTTCAGTAACTATCGCTTAGTGGGGCTACTCAGCTTTACCACAATCTTTGTTTGAGATTTTGTTGGTTTTTGAAAAATCGTCTTTGTGATGAACTACTAGATTTGTCCCTTCTCAGAAAACAAGGAGTTTGTCCCTGTTATTTTCTCATCATCGGCAATTCGTAAGAATGAAGCACAAATAGTTTTCCCTCCGAGATTTTAGACTTGTCATTTTTTTTTGGCCTCCTGGAGTGCAAGAAGGTAGTAAGAGGAGTACAGCGAATTTTTGGCTGCCAGATTTTCAGAACCTGTAAAAGGCATAGCAAGATAAACGCTTTGCACCGTAACTGAGGTAACTTCTGGTCATTTTCAGTGAAGCCAGTGAATAGCTTTTTGTTCTCTTCTTCTGTGCTTAAATTTCATAATTTTTTTACGACTGCGAGAGGAAACGATCCCCTGAAATTCCTTTTTCAATGTTTCAAAGCTTTTCTTTGGCGTAAAAATGAGGCTTTATGGTTGATAATTTGGAACTTCCGGTTAATTTATGTTCAAATAATTTGTTGGTCTCGCACTTAGAGGTATTTAGTTCCTGTTAGTATTCTGAAGCCCAAGAAGGGAATGAAAAGGGTTCACTGAAAGCTTCATTTCAGTTTTTCAACGTCTTTTACGAGAGGAAAGGGAGTACACTCTCGTTACTTTGTAATTTCTGGTAATTCTCATGGTTTGAATGCTGTATTTTCAACGATCTCAAGACCGTAAACATTTTATGCTTCTGGAGGAAGGGAGGAGCGCCAAGACTTCTCTGAGAATGTTTTTCAAAGACGAAAGGGTTCTGCTTTACAGACAACCAGGGAGAGAACAATTTCCCACTTCGCTATTCTAATACTTTACAGCTTCAAAGCCCGATCCTTTGAGCAATTTTTCTTTGTGGTGCTTGCGTTGTCTCACTTTTTTGTCGCTTTGACAGAAGAGAAATAGAAAAGCACCACTGAATTTTTTTTATTAACGTTCCACCGTCTCCTCCAAAGGATAGACGACGCAGCTGAATATTATCAATTCATGAGGTTTGAATATTCTTATCATTCAAGCGACGATTTTGGGATACGAATCATTAAATATGTTCAGTCTGAAACGGAAAAAGTTTATTATAACTTTTCCTCGTTAATTTTATTAGTTCACTGATTATGCTTTCTGGTGGACGAGGATCATAAAAAAATCCATTAGATTTTTTTAACGTTCCACAGCCATTTTTTATGACGTTGAAGAAGTTTACCCTCTCCGAGTGTTGCTCCATTGTTATTCTGCGACTTCTAATCTTCATTCATGAATTATAATTTTTATTTCCTTTGTTATTTCAAGTCTTTTAAATTTGTTTTGCCTCCTCGATATGGAATGGGACGTGTGAGTTCAGTGATTTTATTTCTCCAAAATCCTCAACCTGTTTTCGTGTCTGAACGAGTTTCTGTTATTCTCTGTTATTATTCCCCCAACTTCTGGATAATTCTTATTCATAAAGTAATTTTTTTTCGCTATTATTTCCATCCTTTTCATTTTTTTCAATCTCTCCCAGAAGGGAATGGACCACAAGATTTTTTTTCCCAAAGCTTTAGAGACTTTTTATTCGACTTGTGAGAGAAGTTTTACTCTGTTGTTACTGAAATGAAACAAAAAAATGAACGGCGAAAAAACAAAAAGGAAAGAGATTTTAGTTCTGCCTATTCTCTCATTCCCAATTCCTTTCCTCGGCTCCGCGACCTCGGCCACACAGTATCTGCCAGGGTTTTATTTATAATCCCAACAAACAAGCGGTGAACTGCATCCACGAATAGTTCCGCAACGCATGCTCAATGCATCTCGACGTATTGAAGTTTAAATGGCGATGAGTAAGTTTGACTGATCTTTCAATTCCGATCCTTTGTTTAACGAGGACAATCACCAGGAGATTGTCTATGGTCTAAGCTACGGTCGCGGGTCACTGGATTTTCGAATGAGACGTCTGAATGAATTCAGAAGTGCAGTTATTGAGACATGACAAATGATTTAGCTGATTGATGACGCGAGATGATTTTAGGTACATATTTGCAGCTCGTGGATCTCAAAAAGGCCAGAAATATATTAGAAAGTTTTTTCCATTGAGAAGTGAAAGTTACAAAAATGTTAATTAAATAATTTTTTAATTGACCCAAGAATTTCGTTTCAATTCGGAAGTTTCCCAAATATGTCTTCGCTGGTGTTCGCAATTTTGCAATGAAGTTGATTTCTAGTACTGCCCTGATGTGTCAATCTGCGATGGTTTTCGTTATCCGAGATTTTGGAATTTAATTAAATATTTCTTTCAATTCTTTCGGGTTTTTGCTATTGCAGAGCGGGAGGCTGCGCCCGCGTGTGGTCTCATCCACAAAAAAAAGCGAAACTAATAATTCCTCACTGTTTCGCCGAGTTTAACTCTCCAGGGCTCTCAAGCAGGGGGCAATGGAGAAAACAAGAGAAGTACACGAGGAAGGGTCAGGGCTATCCCTGTAATTTGACCGCAACTCAAGCGTGCAACGGACTTTGGTTGAATGGGTGAAAAAATATTTCTGATTGAAAACAAAAATGATTGTTCATCCTCAATATTCGGTTCTTTGTTCACAAAATAATTTTTACATTTCATTCACATCGACTCGTTATCTCCCACTTCAGTGAATGCTCGCTAGCAATTAATTAGCGCTAATGCGTAACTGAGGGCGGGGAGCAGATGTCTCGTCATTTATCTCATAAAGTTGAATGGGAAAGGCATTTAAGGGGAATCCAAATGATGAGTTATAAAAATTCCAGGAATTTCGATTTCCTCTTTTTTCGGGGTAGAAAATTGCCATTGGACTAGACACGGGAGATCGTTCGATATTTTTCATTTTATGAGGCTCAAATCCCTCTAATAATTTTATCAGAAATGTACCGTGGAATTTTCCCCGTATCAATAGTATAATTATTCACAGTGGTAGATTAGATTTCTTCCAGCACCAGCACTGGAATTTTTCAAAAGAAATTCTCCTCGTGTGCAAGTTCTTTAAATACATCCGCCAACTACTCGATTTAAATAATTCCTGTCTGATTGGATTCCATCAAAACAATCAAGAAAAAATCGAATGACTTATCAGCGAATTTCGGCAAAAATTTCCATATAACTCCTGACAACAAACGACGAGCAACAAATCCCCAAGAAATTAAATCCCCAACTGAACACGAGGGAATCCCCACTATTTTGTCGCATCGCAGTCTAAACAAAATTTTTTTCACTGTCCCCTTGGCCCTCCTTTTCTGCCAGTTTTTTCCCCTCCCAATACAGTGGGACCATTGAGAAGACCGTCGGTTTCTCAGAACGGTCGCGAAATCCTCACACAGTCGCAAACCTGCCTCACACACCTAAAGGCCACAAATCCCAATGTATACGCAAGGGACACGACTGGCTCGGTATCCACAGAATTCCTGCATGCCATTATACTCAACCAATACTCTCTCTGATATTCGATCTGTTCTTGTTTTGTTAAACGTCTGAAGACACTAGGAATGTCTCCACATTTACAAGACTCTAGGATGTCCACAGACGTTGAACAGGGGTTGGAAGTCTTTTGACAAGTCTGCCAACATTGAGGAATGATTTTAGGGCACGAGAAACAAGGCCCGTAGCTTATAGCCATGTCTAGTGCAAATAGTTATTTAATTAAAGTTAAAATTCAACAACGCAAGAAAGTTTCTCCAAATGAATTAAATTTTTCAAAACCCTTACGTATTTTTCACTGAATTAGATTTCAAAATGAATTAAAAATTTAAACTAAATTCTTCAACTGTAGAATATCTGCTTCATCATTTAATTGATACGACTGATTTTTCGTCATTCATCACATGACAAATTTACTAAAAAATTGCTTTATCATGTTATAAAGCCTTTTGACCTTATCTTCCCAGATCGCTTCCCTCCAAAGTGAATGAATGCAGAAAGTTGTTCAATCTATATTTTATTCTGCTTCTCATTCCCCCCTTCGTCTAACCACTTTTAGTCTCCTCCGGCGATTCATCAGAATCGAGGAGCGACAGGCGATTCAATAATCCCCCGACCGCATAATAAAGCCCCAAACGGAGGAGAAGAGGTAGGAAACGACCAAGCGAAGAGACAACGAAGAGTACCAAGAGATCGTTTGCCATCCGGCGTGAGGAACCAACTACTGGTGCCATTCGGGAGATGACCCTGTTTGCCTGGAGTAACCCATAAAACTATGGACAGCTGGTCTCTAATACCCATCACCATATCACACATTACGGTTCCTCACATTCGTTTGGCTCGTGTCATCCGCGTCCCTCCGTGGTACTCCCTACCATATCTCCACGTTTTCTCTGGTGTGTTGCTATGCGGCGGATCCTGACGTCATCGCGTCTCTATCTGAGGCCCAAAGGGGCAATTTAATATTGATAAAGTGTTCATCTAACGCTTTATTTTCTGCCTACCACCGGTCACGTCGTTTCAATCTCACGTTTGGTACACTTGTGTTTTACGAATGTTCCTAAAATTTTTTTGTATTTCAGTAGACGAACATTTGGGTTTCTGACCAGCATTTAATAAGACTGTTTAAATCGTGAAATTTCAATGACCAGTAAAATTCCAACGGCATTCAAACGAAGAGTCTCTAGAACTTCCCCTCAATTTCCGCCCACGAATTTCCACCTCATTAGCCCCCAGGAAAATGGAAGTTGCGAAGTTCTTAATTGTCACTGCAAGAATTAATTTCATTGTCTCATATTATTTTATCATGGACAAACAGATATTTTGGAAATTCTTCTTACTGAGGTTGTAATATAAGAACATTTCTCAAACATTTTTCGGTTCGACATTTCTAGGCTCCCCAGAAATTTATTAGGCATTGCCTGCCAGCTCGACCCCCCGTTGTCCATTACATGCAATGTTTAGTCACTTCTAGATTTTACGAATGCCTCTGGGATCTTTCTTGTACCTCCAGAGCAAGAAGTCTTTGTTACTTTATTAATCAACGCTCCTTGAGGCCAGCATGTAATAAGATAGTTTGGGTCATGGATTTTGGGATATTTTGTTACCAATGGGGATTTTTTATGATGCAAAGAGTACAGGTAAAGGGATAGGTCGCTCGCTACCCTTATGGTGGTAATCGAGAGCGCAGGGATACTTTAGATGGAGAGAGTTACTGGATATTGTTGAGAATATGTTTTCAGGGGCTTTCGCAGATTTTACAGGGGATTTTAAGAAAATTTTATTTTTAAAAATATGTAAAATATATA